>NW_026985678.1:0-9931 GCF_018555375.3 Anguilla rostrata | reverse complement strand
CACCTAGCAACCCCCTAGCAACCACCTGGATCCCATAGCAACCCCAAAGAACACCAGAACCACCTGGATCACCATGCAACCAGCTAGCAACACCCTAGCAACCCTAGCACATAGCCAACCACCATAGCAACCCCTGCAAGCCAACACCATAGCAACCCTAGCAACACGCTAACTCATAGCAACCACCTAGCACACCTAGCAACCCCTACCCATAGCAACACCCTAGCAACACCCATAGCAACGCCTACACTCCATAGCAAACTGCCTAGCAAACCCTAGCAACCCTTGAACTCCATAGCAACTCTAGCACACCTAGCAACACTTAGCAACACCCATTAGCAACCACTGACTCCATAGCAACCACTGAAACTCCATAGCAACCACCTAGCACACCTAGCAACCACCTGGAACCCACTAGCACCATAGCAACACCTAGCAACCCTAAGCAAACCCCTAGCAAACCCTCACCGAACTCCATAGCAACACCTAGCAACACCCTAGCAACCACTAGAACTCCATAGCAACCACCTAGCAACACCCTAGCAACCTCACAACTCCATAGCAACCACCTAGCAACACCATAGCAACCACCTAGAAACTCCATAGCAACCACCTAGCAACATCCTAGCAACACCTAGAACTCCATAGCAACCACCTAGCAACACCCTAGCAACACTATATAGCATAGCCCACACCTACACCTACTAGAATCCATGCAACCACTAGAACCCAGAACTCCTAGCAACACCATAGAAACCCACCAAGCAACCACTAGCAACACCCTAGCAACCACCTAGAACTCCATAGCAACCACCTAGCAACACCTAGCAACCACCAGACTCCAAAGCAACCACTAGCAACACCCTAGCAACCCCTAGAACTCCATAGCAACCACCTAGCAACACCTAGCAACGGCCTAGAACTCCATAGCAACCACCTAGCAACACCCTAGCAACCGCCAAGAACTCCATAGCAACCACCTAGCAACACCAAACCAACCACCTAGCAACACCATAGCAACGCCTACACTCCATAGCACACCTGCAACACCCTAGCAACCACCTGATCACCATAGCAACGACCTAGCAACACCCTAGCAACCACCTAGAACTCCAAGCAACCATACACCCTAGCAACGCTAAACCATAGCAACCACCTAGCAACACCTAGCAACCACCTGGACCATAGCAACCACCAGCAACACCTAGCAACCACCTGGATCCCATGCAACCACTAGCAACACCCTAGCAACCACCTAAACTCCATAGCAACACCTAGCAACACCTAGCAACGCCTAGAACTCCATAGCAACCACCTAGCAACCCTAGCAACCACCTAGCAACACCTAGCAACCACCTAGAACCCATAGCAACAACTGCAACACCCTAGCAACGCCTAACTCTTAGCAACCCTAGCAACACCATAGCAACCGCCTAAACTCCATAGCAACCACCTAGCAACACCTAGCAACCACTTGGAACACCATAACAATGCCTAGCAACACCATAGCAACCGCCTAGAACTCAAGCAACACCTAGCAACACCCTAGCAACCACCTAGAACTCCATAGCAACCACCTAGCAACACCCTAGCAACGGCCTAGAACTCCATAGCAACCACCTAGCAACACCATAGCAACCGCCTAGAACTCCATAGCAACCACCTAGCAACACCCTAGCAACCACCTAGAACTCCATAGCAACCACCAAGCAACACCCTAGCAACGGACTAGAAATCCATAGCAACCACATAGCAACCCGATAGCAACTGCCTAGAACTCCATAGCAACCACCTAGCAACACCATAGAAACGGCCTAGAACTCCATAGCAACCACCTAGCAACACCCTAGCAACCACCTAGAACTCCATAGCAACCACCTAGCAACACCATAGCAACAGCATGCAACACCATAGCAACGACCTTGCAACACCCTAGCAACCACCTAGTACTCCAAAGCAACCAACTAGCAACACCCTAGCACCACTGAACCATAGCAACCCCTAAACTCATAGCAACCACCTAGCAACACCCTAGCAACCACCTGACACCATGCAACGACCTAGCAACACCCTAGCAACACCAAGACCCTAGCAAGGCCACCATAGAACCCTACAGCAACCCACCTGAACTCAGCAACGCGCACACTAGCAACCACTTGAATACCTAGCAACCCCTAGCAACACCTAGCAACCACCTAGAACGCCATAGCAACCACCTAGCAACACCCTAGCAACCGCCTGAACTCCATAGCAACCACCTAGCAACACCATAGCAACCGCCTTGAACTCATAGCAACCACCTAGCAACACCCTAGCAACCACTGGAACACCATAGCAACCACCTAGCAACACCCTAGCAACATCGGACACTAAACTGCCTAGAACCCCTAGCAACCACCTAGAACTCATAGCACCACCTGGACCCATAGCAACGACCTAGCAACACCCTAGCAACCACCAAGACTCCATAGCAACGCTGAACCCAAGCAACCCTAGCAACACCATATCAACCACCTAGTACTCCATAGCAACTCCTAGCAACACCTAGCAACACTATACCTAGCAACCCCCTAGCACCCTAGAACAGACACCATAGCAACCACCTAGCAACCCTAGCAACCCCTAGAACTCCATAGCAACCACCTAGCAACACCATAGCAACCGCCTTGAACTCCATAGCAACCACCTAGCAACACCCTAGCAACCACTAGAACTCCATAGCAACCACCTAGCAACGCCCTAGCAACGGCCTAGAACTCCATAGCAACCACCTAGCAACACCAAGCAACCGCCTAGAACTCCATAGCAACCACCTTGACCCATAGCAACACCTAGCAACACCCTAGCAACGCCTAGAACTCCATAGCAACCACCTAGCAAACCTAGCAACCACCTAGAACTCCATAGCAACACCTAGCAACACCATAGCAACCGCCTTGAACTCCATAGCAACCACCTAGCAACACCCTAGCAACCACTGAACCATAGCAACCACCTAGCAACACCTAGCAACGGCCTAAACTCCATAGCAACACCTAGAACACCTAGCAACGCCTAGAACTCCATAGCAACCACCTAGCAACACCTAGCACCAGCTGAGCTCATAGCAACACCTAAACTCCATAGCAACCACTAGCAACACCTAGCAACTGCCTGAACACCATAGCAACACCTAGCAACCCTAGCAAGACCTGAACACATAGCAACCACCTAGCAACCCCTAGCAACCACTGGACCCTAACAACGCCTACAAACCCCTTGCACCACCTATAACCCATAGCAACCACCTGGAGCTCCATAGCAACCACCAACAACACCTAGCAACCACCTGGAACACCATAGAAATGCCTAGCAACACCCTAGCAACCAGCTTACTCCAAGCAACCCCTAGCAACACCATAGCAACTACCTAGAACTCCATAGCAACCACCTAGCAACACCCTAGCAACCACCTGGAACACCATAGCAACCACCTAGCAACACCCTAGCATCCACCTCTAACACCATAACAACTGCCTAGCAACACCATAGCAAATGCCTAGCAACACCCTAGCAACCAGCTTTACCTCCAAAGCAACCACCTAGCAACACCATAGCAACTACCTAGAACTCCATAGCAACCACCTAGCAACACCCTAGCAACCACCTAGAATACCCTAGCAACACCCTAGCAACTGCCTATAACTCCATAGCAAATGCCTAGCAACACCCTAGCAACCGCCTATAACTCCATAGCAACCTCCTAGCAACATCCTAGCAACCACCTAGAATACCCTAGCAACACCCAAGCAACTGCCTATAACTCCATAGCAAATGCCTAGCAACACCCTAGCAACTGCCTTGAACTCCATAGCATCCACCTAGCAACCACTTAGCAAGACCCTAGCAACCACCTGGAGCTCAATAGCAACCACCTGGAACACCAATGCAATCACCTAACAACACCATAGAAACCACCTGGAACACCATAGCAACCACCAAGTAACACCCTAGCAACCACCTGGAACACCTTAACAACTGCCTAGCAACACCCTCGCAACCGCCTATAACTCCATAGCAACGACCTAGCAACATCATAGCAACCACCTGGAACACGATAACAACTGCCTAGCAACCGCCTAGAACTTTATAGCAACCACCTAGCAACATCCTAGCAACCACTTAGAATACCGTAGCAACCCCCTAGCAACACCCTAGCAACCACCTAGAACTCCATAGCAACCATCTAACAACACACTAGCAACCATTACATTACATTATAGGCATTTAGCAGACGCTCTTATCCAGAGCGACGTACAACAAGTGCATAGGTTTCATGATGTAGTTACACTAACATAATCAAATTATCCTAGCTAGGTACAATGAGCTGAACTATAGGCTAAGGAGGGGTGGGGAGAGGTGCAGCCTGAAGAGATGAGTCTTCAGTCTGCGTTTGAAAGTGGTGAGATTCTTTGCTGTTCTGACCATCACGGGTAGGGGTCTAGGAGGTTGTTCAGGGAGAGAAAAGAGGAGAGTTGATTAGAAGCAGCTCGTTCAATTGTTTTGGATAGGAAAGGGAGAAGAGAGACAGGACGGTAGTTCTGGATGACAGAGGTATCCAGAGTGGACTTTTTCAGCAGTGGGGTGACGTGGGCCAGCTTTAAAGAAGAGGGGAAACGTCCAGAAGACTAGGAGGAGTTCACGACGGAGGTGACATATGGGGTGATGGTCTGGAGGAGAGAGGAGCGACGTACAACAAGTGCATAGGTTTCATGATGTAGTTACACTAACAATCAAATTATCCTAGCTAGGTACAATGAGCTGAACTATAGGCTAAGGAGGGGTGGGGAGAGGTGCAGCCTGAAGAGATGAGTCTTCATTCTGCGTTTGAAAGTGGTGAGATTCTCTGCTGTTCTGACCATCACGGGGAGGTCATTCCACCAGCGAGGGGCCAGGACAGACAGCAGAAGGGAGCGGGAAGTGCAGACGCGAAGAGCGTCCAGAGGTGGCAGAACAGAGAGGTCTGGCTGGTGTGTAGGGTCTGATGATCCTCTGGATGTATCCTGGTGCTGACCCCTTAGCTGCCTGGTATGCAAGCACCAAGGACTTAAATTTGATGCGAGCCATAACAGGCAGCCAGTGGAGGTCAGTGAGCAGGGGGGTGACATGGGAATGTCTGGGGAGGTTGTAGACCAGACGCGCTGCAGCATTCTGGATGAGCTGGAGAGGTCTGATGGCGGATGCTGGCAGACCAGCCATTAGCGAGTTGCAGTAGTCCAAGCGCGACAGGACCATCGTTTGAACCAGGAGCTGGGTTTGCCTAGGTGGTGAGGAAGGGGCGGATTCTCTGGATGTTGTACAGGAAGAACCTGCACGTTCGACTCACCGCCGTGATGTTCTGGGAGAGGGACATGGTCTGTTGTCCATCACCACTCCAAGGTTTTTTGCGGTGGGTGATGATGACACCACAGTGTCCCCCATGGAAATAGAAAAGTCAAGAAGGTTAGAGTATGGAGCAGGGATGAAGATCATCTCCGTTTTGCCTGGGTTCAGCTTAAGATGGTGCTTATCCATCCAGCTCTGGATGTCCCTCAGGCTGGCCGAGATGCGAGCAGAGACCTGAGTGTCAGAGGGCGGGAAGGAGAGAAAGAGTTGGGTGTCATCGGCATAACAATGATAGGACAACCCATGGGCAGAGATTACAGGACCAAGAGATTGGGTGTACAGGGAGAATAGGAGGGGACCAAGGACAGAGCCCTGGGGAACTCCTGTGGCAAGGGGGCGAGGTGCTGATACTGCACCAGCCCAGGCGACTTGGAAGGAGCGACCGGAGAGGTAGGACTCAATCCAGTCAAGTGCTGTGCCACAGATCCCCCATAGCTGCCAGTGAGGACAGGAGGATGGGATGGTTGACGGTGTCAAAGGCAGCAGAAAGGTCTAGGAGGATCAGAACAGATGAATGGGAGGCTGCTTGTGCAGCGTCTCTGTCGAGTGGCCAGGTCTGAAGCCAGACTGGTAGGGGTCTAGGAGGTTGTTCAGGGAGAGAAAAGAGGAGAGTTGATTAGAAGCAGCTCGTTCAATTGTTTTGGATAGGAAAGGGAGAAGAGAGACAGGACGGTAGTTCTGGATGACAGAGGGATCCAGAGTGGACTTTTTCAGCAGTGGGGTGACGTGGGCCAGCTTTAAAGAAGAGGGGAAACGTCCAGAAGACAAGGAGGAGTTCACGACGGAGGTGACATATGGGGTGATGGTCTGGAGGAGAGAGGAAGGGATGGGGTCAAGAGCACAGGTGGTAGGGCGGTGGGAGAGTAGGAGCTGGGAAACATCAGTCAGTGAGGGGAGAGAAAGTGGAGAAACAAGGGGACGGAACAGAGCTGGGGGAGTGGGGAAGGGTGGTGGTGATTGCTATGGAGTTCTAGGCAGTTGCTATGGTGTTGCTAGGTGCTTACTATGGAGTTCTAGGCCGTTGCTAGGGTGTTGCTAGGTGGTTGCTATGGATTTCTAGGTGGTTGTTAGGGGGTTGCTAGGTGGTTGCTATGGAGTTTTAGGCGGTTGCTCTGGTGTTGCTAGGTGGTTGCTATGGAGTTCTAGGCCGTTGCTAGGGTGTTGTTAGGTGGTTTCTATGGAGTTCTAGGTGGTTGCTAGTGTGTTGCAAGTTGGTTGCTATGGAGTTCTAGGTGGTTGCTAGGGTGTTGCTAGGCAGTTATGGTGTTCCAAGTGTTTGCTAGGGTGTTGCTAGGTGGTTGCTATGGGGATCTAGGCGGTTGCTATGGTGTTGCTAGGTGGTTGCTAGGGAGTTGCTAGGTGGTTGCTAGGGTGTTTCTAGGCAGTTGTTATGGTATTCCAGGTGGTTGCTAAAGTGTTGCTAGGTGGTTGCTATGGTGTTGCTAGGTGGTTTCTATGAAGTTCTAGGTGGATACTAGGGTGATGCGAGGCATTTGCTATGGTTTTCCTGGTGGTTGCTAGTGTGTTGATAGGTGGTTGCTATGGAGTTCTAGTTGCTTGCTAGGGTGTTGATAGATGGTTGCTATGGTGTTGCTGGTGGTTGCTATGGAGTTCTAGGTGGTTGCTATGGTGTTGCCAGGCATTTGCTATGGAGTTATAGGCAGTTGCTAGGGTGATGCTAGGGTGTTGCTAGGTGGTTGCTAGGGTGTTTCTAGGCAGTTGTTATGGTGTTCCAGGTGGTTGCTAAAGTGTTGCTAGGTGGTTGCTAAGGTGTTGCTAGGTGGTTTCTATGGAGTTCTAGGTGGATACTAGGGTGATGCGAGGCATTTGCTATGGTTTTCCTGGTGGTTGCTAGTGTGTTGATAGGTGGTTGCTATGGTGTTCTAGTTGCTTGCTAGGGTGTTGCTAGGTGGTTGCTATGGTGTTGCTGGTGGTTGCTATGGAGTTATAGGCGGGTGCAAGGGTGTTGCTAGGCAGTTGTTTTGGTGTTCCAGGAGGTTGCTAGGTTGTTGCTAGAATGCTGCTAGGTGGTTGCTATGGAGTTATAGGCGATTGCTAGGGTATTCTAGGTGGTTGCTAGAAGGTCTCTATGGAGTTATTAGTGATTGCTAGGGTCTTCCTAGGCAGTTGTTATGGTGTTCCAGGTGGTTACTATAGTGTTGCAAGGTGGATGCTATGGAGTTCTAGGTGGTTGCTATGGTGTTGCCAGGCATTTGCTATGGAGTTATAGGCAGTTGCTAGGGTGATGCTAGGTGGTTGCTATGGAGTAATAGGTGGTTGCTAGGGTGGTGCTAGGCAGTTGTTATGGTGTTCAAGGTGGTTGCTAGGGTGTACCTAGGTGGTTGCTATGGTGTTCAAGGTGGTTTATAGGGTGTTGCTAGGTGGTTGCTATGGAGTTCTAGGCGGTTGCTATGGTGTTGCTAGGTGGTTGCTAGGGTGTTGCTAGGTGGTTGCTATGGAGTTCAAGGCGGTTGCTCTGGTGTTGCTAGGTGGTTGCTATAGAGTTATAGGTGGTTGCTAGGGTGTTGCTAGGTCGTTGCTTTGGTGTTCCAGGTGGTTGCTAGGGTGTTGCTAGGTCGTTGCTATGGAGTTCTTGGCAGTTGCTATGGTGTTGCTAGGTGGTTGCTATGGAGTTCTAGGCCGTTGCTAGGGTGTTGCTTGGTGGTTGCTATGGAGTTCTAGGTGGTTGGTAGGGGGTTGCTAGGTGGTTGCTATGGAGTTCTAGGCGGTTGCTATGGTGTTGCTAGGTGGTTGCTATGGAGGTCTAGGTGGTTGCTAGGGTGTTGCTAGGTGGTTGCTATGGAGATCTAGGTGTTTGCTAGGGTGTTGCTAGGGTATTCTAAGTGGTTGCTAGGATGTTGCTAGGTGATTGCTATGGAGTTCTAAGCGGTTGCTATGGTGTTGCTAGTTGGTTGCTATGGAGTTCTAGGCCGTTGCTAGGGTGTTGCTAGGTGGTTGCTATGGAGTTCTAGGTGGTTGCTCGGGTGTTGCTAGGGTGTTGCTAGGTGGTTGCTATGGAGTTCTTGGCAGTTGCTAGGGTGTTGCTAGGGTATTCTAAGTGGTTGCTAGGATGTTGCTAGGTGATTGCTATGGAGTTCTAGGCCGTTGCTAGGGTGTTGCTTGGTGGTTGCTAAGGAGTTCTAGGTGGTTGCTAGGGGGTTGCTAGGTGGTTGCTAGGAGTTCTAGGGGTGCTATGGTGTTGCTAGGTGGTTGCTAGGGTGTTGCTAGGTCGTTGCTGTGGTTTCCATGGTGGTTGCTAGGTGTTCTGGCAGATGTTATGGTGTTCCGATGTTGCTAGGGTTTCTAGGTGGTTGCTATGGTGTTTCAGGTGTTGCTAGGGTGTTGTTAGGTGGTTGTGTATGGAGTTCTAGGTTGTTGCTAGGTGTTGCTAGGTGGTTGCTATGGAGTTTAGCGGTTGCTAGGGTGTTGCTAGGCATGTTGCTATGGTGTTCAGGTGGTTGCTATGGATTCTAGCGGTTGCTAGGGTTGTTTAGTGGTTGTTATGTAGTTCTAGGTGTTTCATGGAGTTAGAGCGGTTGCTAGGGTTGCTAGGGGTTGCTATGGAGTTCTAGGTAGTTGCTAGGGTTGTTGCTAGGTGGTTGCTATGGGTTCTAGCTGTTGCTAGGGTGTTGCTAGGTGGTTGCTATGGATTCTAGGTGGTTGCTAGGTTGCTAGGGGTTGGAAGGTGTTGCTAGGTGTTGTGTGGTGTTGGATCTAGGTGTGCTAGTTGCTAGGTGGTTGCTATGGAGTTTAGGCGGTTGCTAGGGTCTAGGGGTTGCTAGGAGTGTTGGGTTAGGTGTTGCTAGGGTTTTGGCAGTGTTATGGGTGGTGGTTCTAGGTTGTGAGGTGGTGCTAGGATTCTAGGTGGTTGCTAGGTGTTGAGGTTGCTATGGAGTTATAGGCGTTGCAGGTGTGTTCTAGGGGTTGCTAGGTGTTGCTAGGTGGTTGCTATGGAGTTAGCGGTTGCTAGGTTGCGCAGTGTAGGTGTTGCTAGGGTTGTGATTGTTGCTAGGGTGCTAGGTGTGTTGCTAGGTGGTTGATGGAGTAGGGGTTGCTAGGTGTTGCTAGTGTTGCTATGGGTTCTAGGCGGTTGCTATGGTGTTGCTAGTGGTTGCTATGGAGTTCTAGGCGTGCTAGGGTGTTGCTAGGTGGTGTGCTATGGGTTCAGGTGGTTGCTAGGGTGTTGCTAGGTGTTGTAGGTGGTTGCTATGGAGTTAGTGCAGTGCTAGGGTGTTGCTAGGGTTCTATGGTTGCTAGGGTTGCTAGGTGTTGCTATGGAGTTTAGGCCGTTGCTAGGGTGTTGCTGGTGGTTGCTAGGAGTTCTAGGTGGTTGCTAGGGGGTGCAGGGTTGCTATGGAGTTCTAGGGGTTGCTAGGTGTGCTAGGTGGTTGCTTGGAGGTCTAGGTGGTTGCTAGGGTGTGCTAGGGTTGCTATGGGTCTAGGTGTTGCTAGGGTGTAGGGTTTCAGGGTTGTGTTAGGTGTTGCTAGGTGTTGCTAGGGTTCTAGG
>NW_026985677.1:0-15538 GCF_018555375.3 Anguilla rostrata | reverse complement strand
AGCTGATAAAACAGGTTCCAGGCAAAAAAAGACGAGCTGGGGAGCGGGTGGATAATTGCCATTGTTTGAAATTCAAAAAATTGAAATGGATGTCAATGCACATTAATCAAATCTGATAAATATTGGTAAGCAACATGCAATATTCTGATAATTTTGAAAAGACAACAATGGTATCTCTTGTCAAAACATTTATGGTTTGAAAAGTGAGCAAAGATAATGTGAACTATAACCAAAATTCTAAATTAAAATGGATCCATCTTTCTTACCCTGTACAAGGAGTCCCAGCATCACCAGCAGTAGAAAGTTTGACATCATCGTAATGCTGCCTGTGTCAGTGTCTGTGAAAGGACTGGACAGTCACTGATCAGTACTGGGGGTCTTAAAGTGTGTGGAGCAGTGAGGCAGGACAGGTATGCAAAGCCCCTTCCTCTATACAAATCCTGTCACACACAGTTAGAGGAGCTCTGATGTGTGAACAGCAGTGGGTCTATAGAGGGCTGGGACATGTGCTGTTTTTACCCTGTTAAACGTATAAATGTCAATATTACTATTTTTGGCTTTGTCATTTCTGATGTGACAAGCATAACTGGTGAAAATATGCAGGCTGAATATGGCTTATCATTGTGTAAAATATGAATTGAATAAATTCACGTTGCATGTTAAGATTGTAGTATCTTTATGGGAGTTTGGAAAGTCAAAGACATCAGTCAGGTACTGGGAAATATTCAGTTACAATACATCCATTTAGAATCAATGAAAAGGGAAATACTGAAGTATTTTGAATGTTTCCTGATATCACTGATATCATCTCTCACAGTTTAAATGCAGTTGTATTGTGACAACTAGCAATGAAGATGCTTTTTTAAAATATTGGTAAAACAGAGCAATCCGTGTTAAACTTGTTCTACGTTTTAAATGAAATTTTTATCCTCATTTTTGTCCTAGACTGTAATTCTTTCATCAGTACTGAAGAGCTCAGAAAACCCTGCTCTTCCCTGTGTGCAGCCAGCAGCCGCTAATTCTCATTTAGCTCTCTGCCAGCTGAGCAGCGCAGCCACTGAATCTGGGAGCTCACACTGCGCAGCTGGCAC
This sequence comes from Anguilla rostrata, assembly GCF_018555375.3. Classification (NCBI taxonomy): domain Eukaryota; kingdom Metazoa; phylum Chordata; class Actinopteri; order Anguilliformes; family Anguillidae; genus Anguilla; species Anguilla rostrata. Next base: position 14,447 of record NW_026985677.1, on the reverse strand, counting down.
AGGCAGACTGCAGGCACACAGTCACCCAGAGGAATCGCTTTTCCTCAGAGAGAAAGGGACGACTGAGCTGAAGGAGTCCCTCCCTCCCTCCTGTGGTGACCTCACAGATAATGATATGATCCCTTCTGCACAGCGGCTCACCTGATTGGTCAGCGGTGCTGTCAGACTGTAGCTTGTGCTCCTTTATTACGGGGTTGGAGGATGGGATCAGAAGCAGCAGTGGAGCTCTCTGATTGGTCAGGGTGTGTAGCAGCAGCCTGTGTAAGGTGTGCTGGGAGAGCTCTGGACTGAGCGACTCCACTGTGCTGGACTGCCTGCAGTTCACTGCTGCTGGGCTCTGTGCCATCCTGTGTTAAAATCATTAACTATAAATTCATTTAGAAATGTGATATTTTATATCAGAGCACAGCTTCAGAACACACATCTGTTGGCCAAGGAGAGATTATGAAGCATAGTTATTGGAAATTATTCGACATGACATTCATAATTTAAAGTTTGGATACTCTGAAATATATTAATATATATGGTAATTGTTTTGATTTGAGAGTATGAACATATTTATAATAATCTACCACATCTCAGTGTTCCAGATCAGTGACTCCCCCCTCAGCACCTGCAGTAGGTCCCAGCTGCAGCAGTGCAGTCTCTGTGCAGTCTGACTGAGGGAGGTTTTTGTACGGCTCTCTATCACTGTGTGAGTGGCGTGCTCAAGCGCTGTTGACAGTAATAATCTCCTGCATCTTCAGCCTGGACTCCAGTGATTTTCAGTGTGAACTGAGTCCCAGATCCACTCCCACTGAAACGATCAGGAATGCCAGTGTGGCGATTTGTGGCATCATAAATCAGAAGTTTAGGAGCCTGACCAGGTTTCTGCAGGTACCAGCCGAGATAGTTGTAAACAGTCTCACTGGCTGTACAGCTGATAGAGACAGTCTCTCCCAGCTGAACAGACCGAGTTGCAGGATTCAGAGTTAATACAATATCAGCCATTGATTCTGAAAAAACAATGCATGAAAATGGTTGTTAATGTAATGTTATATTATCAAACACTGTGCAAATTGAATGATCAGTTCATTATCTGATATTTGCAAACACGTTCTTGAAAACATAGTTTTGAGAATTTAAAACAAAGAAAATGTGAACTACAACCAAAATCCCAAATTAAAATGGACCCAATTATCTTACCCTGTACAAGGAGTCCCAGCATCACCAGCAGTAGAAAGTTTGATATCATCATAATGCTGCCTGTGTCAGTGCCTGTGAAAGGACTGGACAGTCACTGATCAGTGCTGGGCGTCTTAAAGTGTGTGGAGCAGTGAGGCAGGACAGGTATGCAAAGCCCCTTCCTCTATACAAATCCTGTCACACACAGTTAGAGGAGCTCTGATGTGTGAACAGCAGTGGGTCTATAGAGGGCTGGGACACATGCTGTTTTTACCCTGTTAAACGTTTAAATGTCAATATTACTGTTTTTGGCCTTGTAGTATCTGATTTTATGAACATAACTGGTGAAGACAGGCAGGCTGAATAGGCTTATCATTGTGTAAAATATGAGTGAATGAATTCACGTTGAATGTTATGATTGTAGTTTCTTTATGGTAAGTTTGGAAAGTCATAGACATCTGTCAGGTGCAGGGAATAATTCAGTTGCAGTTATCATCTAAAATTCATGAAAAGTGAAATCGAGATAACATGAAATTCCCTGATTTCACTCAGAAGACCATCTTTTTTGATTTAATGGAGTTGTCATTTTAGAATACTAGTAATGAAGATGCTTGTTTCAAATATTGGGAAACTGCCTAACCTTACATAAATATATTCATTTTCAAACAAAGATTTACCCTCATTGGTGCAGAACTGTAATTCCTCCATCAGTCCTGAAGAGCTCAGATAATCCTGCTCTTCCCCGTGTGCAGCCAGCAGCCGCTAATTCTCATTTAGCTCTCAGCCAGCTGAGCAGCGCAGCCACTGAATCTGGGAGCTCACACTGCGCAGCTGGCACAGGCAGACTGCAGGCACACAGTCACCCAGAGGAATCGCTTTTCCTCAGAGAGAAAGGGACGACTGAGCTGAAGGAGTCCCTCCCTCCCTCCTGTGGTGACCTCACAGATAATGACATGATCCCTTCTGCACAGCGGCTCACCGGATTGGTCAGCGGTGCTGTCAGTCTGTAGTCTGTGCTCCTTTATTACGGGGTTGGAGGATCGGATCAGAAGCAGCAGTGGAGCTCTCTGATTGGTCAGGCTGTGCAGCAGCAGCCTGTGTAAGGTGTGCTGGGAGAGCTCTGGACTGAGTGACTCCACTGTGCTGGACTGCCTGCAGTTCACTGCTGCTGGGCTCTGTGCCATCCTGTGTTGAACTCATTAACTATCAATTCATTTAGAAATGTGATATTTTATGTCAGAGCACTGCTTCAGAACAACACATGTCTGTTGGCCATTGAGAGATAAAGCGAAGTCATTGGAAATTCTTCGACATTGTATTCCTAATGAAAAGTTTGGATACTTTGAAATATATTAATATATATGGAAATTGTTTTGATTTGAGAGTATGAACATATTTATAATAATCTACCATTGCTCAGTGTTCCAGATCAGTGCCTCCCCCCTCAGCACCTGCAGTAGGTCCCAGCTGCAGCAGTGCAGTCTCTGTGCAGTCTGACTGAGGGAGGTTTTTGTACGGCTCTCTATCACTGTGTGAGCGGCCAGCTCTCGTCCTGCATACAGTAATAATCTCCTGCATCTTCAGCCTGGACTCCAGTGATTTTCAGTGTGAACTGAGTCCCAGATCCACTCCCACTGAAACGATCAGGAATCCCAGACTGGCGATTGCCATCATGAATCAGAAGTTTAAGAGCCTGGCCAGGTTTCTGCAGGTACCACTGGAGCCAGTTGCTCAAATCCTCACTGGCTGTACAGCTGATAGAGACAGTGTCTCCCTGCTGAAAAGACCGAGCTCCTGGAGACTGAGTCAGGACTGTATCTGCCTTTGATCCTGAAATAGAAAAAAATGAAAATGGATGTCAATGCACATTAATCTATGCGGATAAATCATCTTAAGTAATACGCAATATTCTGGAAATTTCGACAACACTGGTAACTCTTGTTAAAAATAATTTTTTGTTCTTTAAAGTAAGCAAAGAAAATGTGAACTACAACCAAAATTCCAAGTTAAAATGGATCCATCTTTCTTACCCTGTATAAGGAGTCCCAGCATCACCAGCAGTACAAAGTATGACATCATCATAACTCTGCCTATGTCAGTGTCTGTGAAAGGACTGGACGGCCACTGATCAGTGCTGGGCGTCTTAAAGTGTGTGGAGCAGTGAGGCAGGACAGGTATGCAAAGCCCCTTCCTCTATACAAATCCTGTCACTCACAGTTAGAGGAGCTCTGATGTGTGAACAGCAGTGGGTCTACAGAGGGCTGGGACACGTGCTGTTATTACTCATTTAACAGTTTAAATGTAAATCTCACTATTTTTGGCTTTGTAATTTCTGATTATATGAGCATAACTGGTGAAGACAGGCAGGCTGAATATGGCTTATCATTGTGCGAAATATGTGTTGAATGAATTCACGTTGCATGTTATTATTTGTTTCTTTATGGGAATTTGGAAAGTCAGGGACATCACTCAGGCGCAGCGAATAATTCAGTTGCTGTGTATCCATCGAACATTTATGAAAAGTGCAATACAATATTATTTTTAATATTCCGTGATTTCACTCAGAAGACCATCTTTTTCTGTATTTCATGCCGTTGTATTTTGAATACTAGGAATGAAGATGCTTGTATGTAAATATTGGGAACACCAATTTAACCTTACAAAAATGCATTCCATGTTTTAAACAAAGATTCATCCTCATTTTTGTCCAAGACTGTAATTCTTCCATCAGTCCTGAAGAGCCCAAAAAATCCTGCTCTTCCCCGTGTGCAGCCAGCAGCCGCTAATTCTCATTTAGCTCTCAGCCAGCTGAGCAGCGCAGCCACTGAATCTGGGAGCTCAAACTGCGCAGCTGGCACAGGCAGACTGCAGGCACACAGGCACCCAGAGGAATCGCTTTTCCTCAGAGAGAAAGGGACGAGGAGTCCCTCCCTCCCTCCTGTGGTGACCTCACAGATAATGATATGATCCCTTCTGCACAGCGGCTCACCGGATTGGTCAGCGGCGCTGTCAGACTGTAGCTTGTGCTCCTATATTACGGGGTTGGAGGATGGGATCAGAAGCAGCAGTGGAGATCTCTGATTGGTCAGGGTGTGTAGCAGCAGCCTGTGTAAGGTGTGCTGGGAGAGCTCTGGACTGAGCGACTCCACTGTGCTGCACTGCCTGCAGTTCACTGCTGCTGGGCTCTGTGCCATCCTGTGTTAAACTCAGTAACTGTTAATGAATTTAAAAATATGATATTTTATCTCAGAGCACTGCTTCAGAACAACACATGTCTGTTGGCAAGGGAGTGATTATAAATCAAAGTCATTGGAAATGTTTTGACCTTACATTCTATATTAAAAGTGTGGATATTCTGAAATATATTTAAATATATGGTAATTGTTTTGAGAGTATAAGTGATTTAATAATAATCCACCACAGCTCAGTGTTCCAGACCAGTGCCTCCCCCCTCAGCACCTGCAGTAGGTCCCCACTGCAGCAGTGCAGTCTCTGTGCACTCTGACAGAGGGAGGTTTTTGTACGGCTCTCTAACACTGTGTGATTGGTGTAAAGCTCTGCTGACAGTAATAATCTCCTTCATCTTCAGCCTGGACTCCAGTTATTTTCAGTGTGAACTGAGTCCCAGATCCACTCCCATTGAAACGATCAGGAATGCCAGTGTGGCGATTTGTGGCACTATGAATCAGAAGTTTAGGAGCCTGACCAGGTTTCTGCAGGTACCAGTGGAGAGCGCTGCGCAAACTATGACTGGCTTTACAGCTGATAGAGACAGTCTCTCCCAGCTGAACAGACCGAGTTGCAGGATCCTGAGTTAATACAATATCAGCCATTGATTCTGAAAAAACAAAGCATGAAAATGTTTGTCAACGTAATGTTATATTATCAAACACTGTGCAAAATTCTGATCAGTTTCATTATGCTATTATTGCAACCGTTTGCTTGAAAACACTAGTTTTGTGAATTAAAGAAAAAAGAAAATGTGAACTACAACCAAAATTCCAAATTAAAATGGATCCATCTTTCTCACCCTGTACAAGGAGTCCCAGCATCACCAGCAGTAGAATGTTTGACATCATCATAATGCTGCCTGTGTCAGTGTCTGTGAAAGGACTGGACAGTCACTGATCAGCACTGGGGGTCTTAAAGTGTGTGGAGCAGTGAGGCAGGACAGGTATGCAAAGCCCCTTCCTCTATACAAATCCTGTCACACACAGTTAGAGGAGCTCTGATGTGTGAGCAGCAGTGGGTCTATAGAGGGTTGGGACACGTGCTCTATTCACTGATGATTTTACCCAGACAGCATATTTTTTGTCTGCATTAAATGAATTTGTCCTGAAATTAGTTTGCACTTTCATGGATACATAAATGGTAAGGAGTATCAGCATATTGACTAATATTCCAGAAAATGTGTATTTAATACATTTCAGTATTGTTTGTTTTGATATATATTTTGGTGTCAGAAATAAAAAATTCAGTGATATCATAAAGGATTCCAATTATATTCTTTTGAAACTAATGTGAACTAAAACATTGTTTAAGTGAGTTTTTCCTTTTGTCACTATGAACATTGTTTCATCTCTGATTTCTTTTTTTTTCTCTATCTGATATCATATTCACTGAGTCATGCTTTCCATGCCCAGTTTTGCAATGCCCCCCAAAACTCTCTGAATGCACAGAGAAACTACTACTCCCACAATGCACATTCTCCCAGCAACCACTTCTTTTCCCCCACTGCTTATCACTCAGTTACATGTATGGGGGGGCTGTACATCCTGTCCAGCATATATAGACAAACTACTCCATTGTGGTGTTGCTTCAAACTGCACCAGTTAGGTCTACATGTTATACCAGCCTGGGGGTTTTTTACACAAAGCAGGGTCACTGAATTAACTGGATATCGGTCCTGAGTAAACCCTGGAGCAGCTCTTTTTACTTCAGTCCATGTGCCATATTTTGGACGGTTTCGGGTTTTACTCAGTGCACTTACGCGGCAAACTCAGTAATCCTGCTTTATGAAACAGGGCCCTGTAGTTTTCTCTCCCTCATTATATTGTAGTGCTTTCATATCAGGAGCAAAACAGCACTTTCTGTCTCCTCCCTGTGGTCACACATTGTAATGGCAGCTTGTGTCATGCATTGAAGCACATCCCGTAGTGGTGTCCTCTTCATCCACAAAATTCTGATTACTTGAAAATTTGGAAGGGAGCACAGGGTCTATCCTGCATTATTTATTCAAATTTGGAAAAAATTAAACTTAAATTAGTCTTCATTAAGCATGAAAATTCCTTCTATTGTAAATCATTGCAAAACTTAAGAACAATGCTTTTGCTCGCACCTACATCCATGCAAATGAATGAGCGAGATTTCCTATGATGTACCCATTTTTTCACAACTAAGGGTGAAGGTGAAGTCAGTGCAGAAGATGGAGCTGAGTTTGGAGTTTGGGAAAGAGCAGGAGGAACACTGCTGGGGGGTGTGAGAGTCACTCTCATCTCTGAATGCCCTGTAGCCGGTAGCTCATTGGAATTCGGTATTAATTTCCAAAGAGCCTGTGCAACTACAGGAAAGGAATTATCCTAGAATGTTTCTGTGTCTCATCATCAAAATTAAGGTAACATTGACCAGTCTGCAAAAGATATATTTAGATCATTAATTATAATTTACCCCTGGAAAAAGCTCAAATATGTAAACAATTTGAATCTGACCAAATCCTGTGTCTCACGTGTACTACTCAACTGAAAGGTTTATGCATATACAATTAAAATAGATCTTAACAGGAAGGTTTTGGATGTGCTCACATTAACATTTAGAGAAATGGTGTTAAATATGAGAATATGAGAGTTATTAATACGTAATACAGTTCAGAATTTAAGCAGAGCCCCTCAGTGTTCCAGACCACTGCCTCCCCCCTCAGCACCTGCAGTAGGTCCCAGCTGCAGCAGTGCAGTCTCTGTGCAGTCTGACTGAGGGAGGTTTTTGTACGGCTCTCTATCACTGTGTGAGCGGTTCGCTGAAGCCCTGCTGACAGTAATAATCTCCTGCATCTTCAGCCTGGACTCCAGTGATTTTCAGTGTGTACTGAGTCTCAGATCCACTCCCACTGAAACGATCAGGAATCCCAGTCTGGCGGGTTGTGGAAGCATATATCAGAAGTTTAGGAGCCTGACCAGGTTTCTGCAGGTACCAGTGGAGCAAGGTGTACACACTCTCACTGGCTGTACAGCTGATAGAGACAGTCTCTCCCAGCTGAACAGACCGAGCTGCTGGATCCTGAGTCAGAACTATATCTGCCTTTGATTCTGAAAAAGAAAAAAATGAGAATGGATATCAATGCACATTAATGAATTCAGATGAATATTGGTAATTAACGAGCAATATTCTGGTAATTTCGAGAAGACAATGATGGCAACTATTATAAAAACATTTATGTTTCGAAATGAAAGCAAAGATAATGTGAACTATAACCAAAATTCCAAATTAAAATGGATCCATCTTTCTCACCTTGTACAAGGAGTCCCAGCATCACCAGCAGTACAAAGTATGACATCATCATAACGCTGCCTGTGTCAGTGTCTGTGATAGGACTGGACAGACACTGAATAGCACTGAGGGTCTTAAAGTGTGTGGAGCAGTGAGGCAGGACAGGTATGCAAAGCCCCTTCCTCTATACAAATCCTGTCACACACAGTTAGAGGACCTCTGATGTGTGAACGGTAGTGGGTCTATAGAGGGTTGGGACATGTGCTGTTTTTACCCTGTTAAACACTCAAATGTCAATATTACTATTTTTGGCATTGTACCGTATGGTTATAGAAGTTTAACTGATGAAGACAGGGTTGTTGAATATGACTTATTATTGAGTAAAATGTGTGTTGAACAAATTTACATTGCATGTTCATTATTGGAGATCAGAAAGGACATCAGTCAGGCACTGGGAATTATTCTATTGCAGCGCGCCCATTCGAAATTTATGAAATGTGATATTTCACTCGAAATACCATCTTTCTCTGAATTTATTGCAGTAGCATTTTCACAACGTGCGTTGATCAGCTTTCCGAACATCATCTTAATTGTCGTTCCACGATTCTCCAGCAGGGGACCTCCTAGAGCTACACATGTCTGATGGGTCAGCAGTGTGCACAACAGGCAGGTTTTTGTACAGCCGGTTAATCAGACTGAATTACTGTGGTGGACTTTCGGTGGCGGGACCAAACTGGAAGTCGGCATTAAGTGGCTATACAAACAAAGCTTTTCAACATTTTCCGCAAAAATATTAGAAGATTCGATCTGTTTCGATACATTCATTTTATTTTACATTAAGTTTCTGCGGGTTGTTTGCATTTTACGTTCCACATTCTATTTTCTGCCGGCTGAATCAGTCACTGAAGTTGAACTAGAAGTAAAATAAAAGATATGCATGTGAAAAGTTCAAAAGAGCACGATACATTTGCGTCGGATACATACAAATAGAAGTACACGGAACAAATTTTTACAAGCGAATCGTTGATACATTTGAAAAGCTGCGTGAAGTCGTAAAAACCAACGGACGGCTGTGTCTCTTGAGTGAGAGGTTTTTGTACGGCGGGTGAATGAGTCTGTATCACTGTGGTACACTTTCGGTGGCGGCACAAAACTGTCAGTTGGACGTAAGTAATTCTCTTCCACATCCCTCACTGCCGATGTTGTTGCCTTCTTTTTTTAATATTCTGTAATTTCCCGACGTTCGATGTCGTGAATCAAAATTGTTATTCTGGAGATGCGTGAATTAAAAACAGAAATGTTATAGTTATTGTCAAATGATTTCAAATACTTTTTTATTCTAGCCCATTTTACTTCAGACAGTCTGTCTTTATCGTATTGATGTTTAGATGGCCGTAATGCAGTAACTTTGCTATTTTGCGCTCGAGGTGAACTAAATTAAATTGCATTGGCTCCCTTGCCGTCGGCGGGATCACGGCGGCTCTGTAGGAGAATGTAATTTATGGCACAGTCTGCAAAACGACAATCTCTTTCTCAGAAATGTGGAATAAAATAGTGTTGTCCACCTAACACTTAATCAGAGTTAATTATTTTTCAAACTTTAAAATGAAATTGGATCGTAGCTACTTCATAAACTTTGTCGTTTGTGTTGGTTATGAAATCCGATCGTTTTATTCATTCAGATTTTTTTTAATTTTAATTTTTATTTACGATCGCAAAAAAATTTGTTACATTGCAGACATATGTTCTGTAGTCTGATGTCATAACATTCGCTAGTCTGCCATATATTGGTTTGATTAAAAGAAAAAAAAAATTTAAACGGAGGAATTTCCAATGTAATAAACATATTCACCAAATGGGTAATTCTTTTGAAAACTTAATGTAAATGTTTTATGAAAATTGCTTCTTGCTGTTGGAGTGCGCGTTCAGTTCATACACGTGAAGGAACACAACGGGAACCTCGTAAAATGTGATTCATCTGTAGGTTTTCAGCGTAAATATCATTAAGTATCCATTCTTTTGCAAGAAGTTCTGCGTATTTTATGGAGTCTATGGTACTGAAATAATCGACAGTTCAAGCTGCAAACGTCGAATTAATTGAACGTAAATGTACTGGAAGCAGTCCTGGTTGTGGTGAAGAATTTTATCATTAAGTACTACCGTCACACGATATGATGGTAATGGAATGCATGCAGACAGAACCTTTAATAATGTCAATGTACTTTATATTGTAGACACTCCAAATTAGTTACAAGTGATAATTTCTGTATTACATCACGTCTCATCGCAAGGACAGAATGATTGACACATGGGAGGGGGCGTGTCCACTGTCTGACCTCACTGTCTCTGCCGTGTCTCCCAGGTGACACAGTCCCCGCCCTCACAGTCCTGCCCCCCTCCCGGGAGGAGCTGAGTCAGCAGGGAAAGGCCACACTGGTGTGTCTGGCCAACCGGGGCTTTCCCTCAGACTGGGCCCTGCGCTGGAAGGTGGACGGTGCCGACGTCAGCTCGGGCGTGGCCGGGAGCGCGGGGGTCCTGGGGCAGGACGGCCTGTACAGCTGGAGCAGCTCCCTGACCCTCAGCGCGGACGCCTGGAAGAAGGCGGAGTCGCTGACCTGCGAGGCCACGCAGGGGTCCCAGTCCACCCCCTCTCAGACGCTGAGGAGGGACCAGTGTTCTGAGTAGGCCTGGGGGGGGGCAGCTCACACCCTCTGATCTCACTGTTTTTACCCTGTTCTGCTCTCAGCCCCTCTGCCCCTTACTGCTGACACACTGAACTCAGTCTGTGTGTGAATCCCCTCCTCCAGATACTGCTAATATCTCACATGTGCTCTGCTTGTGCTGCTCAGCAAACTTGCACACACATGCTTCCTTACTTGTGTTTGTGTGATTTTGGCGATAGCTGTTAGATCAAACTCATTGACATAATAAAGATTCTTTGAACAGATATTTTTTTGACTGACTGTGATTATTAAAATTAGACTTTGGTGCTCCTGGTGATCCTCTTGTTTTTGTGCAAAGTCTTCAATGATTCCACCAAGTCTGCCCATTCTCGGAAGAAATCAGAATTATCCTCAGACCATTGAACATATTTTTACAACACACCCAATAATTCAAATGAATGGCAATGAAAAAATATGTATTAAAATATTTATAGTCAGTAGTTTAATTGTAAATAGACAATTATTCCTGAATCTTTACAGTGTATTTTTATAGAGTTTTCTTTTCACGGGCAATATGATTATAATTAATTACAAGAAGTGCTATAACCAAGTAAAATTATAAACCATATCAATAAAACCATAATTAAGCAAAGACTATGGGTCCACTACATTCTTAAAGTCCTTCATTTGATATTATACACAGAATGTGATACTCTATTTTATTTGGATGTTTCTTATTGAATAAATGCAGGTGTTTATAGTGGGCTCCATAGTGCTGAGAGGCTGTGTGTGAAGTGAGCGATGCGGAATCAGTCAGGGAGGGGCAGGCCCAGCTCTGGAGCCCTGCTGAGAGGAGCAGTGATGTGTGAGCGCGCTCAGAGCAGTCCTGTGCGGCAGGAAGTGCGCTCGACTCACACTGAGCCCCTGGGGACGGCCCAGACACCTGGGCACAGCGGCGCCCTGTTCCCAGTTTGGGTCAGTCCCACTGAGGGACCAGCAGAACCAGCCTGCCCCGCCCTGCGTATGCAAACATGAGTTTCACTCCCCCTCCTACCCCGCGTATGCAAATCTGAGTTTCACTCCCCTCACCCTCAGCTTGCAGTTTCTCAGCCCAAAATACCCCCACAGCGGAAACAGATGTTTGAACATGAGGAGGTGGAGGACTCATTTCTGTAGTGAAGTGAGAAAGGGAGGGGGCTTTACCTCACACCTGCGTCAGCAGGAATCTCAGATCAGAGATTTCAGATGTGTGGAGGAACTTAAAGCCGTATTCCATCCATACAGAAACAAGCAAGACATTATGTGATACATTTAAACACAAAGATGAGCTAATAAAAATGTGTTCTTGTATCATAAATATTTTAAGCACATAATTTATTCTAACCAAAAGCTGATCATATTAGCTATTTGCATTTTGCAGGCAAACACAACTTGCAGATGTTATATTATATTCTATATTATAATATAATCAATAGCTTCAATTATTTTGGTTTCAGTCAACTTCATTTCTCAATAGGAACTTGCTGAAGTGAGACATTTTACCCGATTAGCTCCTTCTCAAAAGTGCTTGCACACTGAATTATTTCATGTAAAAGTCTGATGAGAATGGTGGGTTGTGTCCATTCTTTAACTTCTGATTCATCAGTGTCACCACAGAAGGTATTCATTGGTGGTGCAAGCAGAGAAGTATATTAGATAGGATAACTTGTAACTGACATGTAAATGTGACCAAGAAAAATATTTTTAAAATGTTATTTAAAAAAAACTATGATTCAGTCCAGCACAGCTGTTCTTAAACCTGGATCCGATGTGAAAAGAAACACCTTTAATAACATAAATTATTGTGTATGTTTTGAATACAAACTCATAATACCTTTCTGGAAACAATTAATTGGAAATCCCACTCATTCCACCTCTGGGAGAATGTACACTTCCTCTGTATTAGTCTGAACTCAAGAGCAATATGGAGATGATTGCTGCTTGTGAGCTGATGTGCTGTGTGATGCCTGTGATGTTGTGTTACAGAAGTGTGTGTGGTTCAGCTGCAGCTCTGCAATGGATTCAGTGTGTGTGACACAGAGCAGCTCCTCTTCAGCACAGAGTGGTGTGCATTCAGGGCTGTGGCTCGTTGTTGCCCCCTACAGCCCAGTTGACAGTACTGCTGTCCCAGACCAGTGCCTCCCCCCTCAGCACCTGCAGTAGGTCCCAGCTGCAGCAGTGCAGTCTCTGTGCAGTCTGATTGAGGGAGGTTTTTGTACGGCTCTCTATCACTGTGTGAACGGCATGCTATTGCTCTGCTGACAGTAATAATCTCCTGCATCTTCAGCCTGGACTCCAGTGATTTTCAGTGTGAACTGAGTCCCAGATCCACTCCCACTGAAACGATCAGGAATCCCAGACTGGCGAGATGTGGCCCAGTAAATCAGAAGTTTAGGAGCCTGACCAGGTTTCTGCAGGTACCAGCTGAGTAAGCTCTTGCTAATAGCGGAGTAGTAAACACTCTGACTGGCTGTACAGCTGATAGAGACAGTCTCTCCCAGCTGAACAGACCGAGCTGCTGGAGACTGAGTCAGGATTATATCTGCCCTTGATCCTGAAATTGAAAAAAATGAAAATGGATGTCAATACACATTAATCTTTGCAGATAAATCTTGGTAAGCAAAATGCAATATTATGGCAATTTTGACAGGACAATGGTAAGTCTTGTATAAACATTCATGTTTAGAAAAGTAAGAAAAGAAAATGTGAACTATAATCAAAATTCCAAATTAAAATCTTTCTTACCCTGTACAAAGAGACCCAGCATCACCGGCAGTAGAAAGTTTGACATCATCATAATGCTGCCTGTGTCAGTGTCTGTGAAAGGACTGGACAGACACTGAATAGCACTGAGGGTCTTAAAGTGTGTGGAGCAGTGAGGCAGGACAGGTATGCAAAGCCCCTTCCTCTATACAAATCCTGTCACACACAGTTAGAGGAGCTCTGATGTGTGAACAGCAGTGGGTCTATAGAGGGCTGGGACACATGCTGTTTTTACCCTGTTAAACGTTTAAATGTCAATATTACTGTTTTTGGGCCTTGTAGTATCCTGATTTTTATGAACTAACTGGTGAAGGACAGGGAAGGCTGAATTGGCTTATCATTGTGTAAAATATGGAGGTGAATTAATCACGTTGAATGTTATGATTGTAGTTTTTCATGGTAGTTTTTGAAAGTCTAGACATCTGTCAGGTGCAGGGAATAACTCGATGCAGTATATCGATCTAAATTCATGAAAAGTGAAATGCAAGATAACAATGAACAGTCCCTGATTTCACTCAGAAGACCATCTTTCTTTGAATTTAATGGAGTTGCATTTTAGAATACTAGTAATGAAGATGCTTGTGTTAAAATTGGGGAAACTGACTTAACCTTACAAAAATGTATTTCATGTTTCAAACGAAGATTTATCCACATATACGTGCTGAACTGTAATTCCTCCATCAGTCCTGGAGAGCTCAGAAAATCCTGCTCTTCCCCATGTGCAGCCAGCAGCCGCTAATTCTCATTTAGCTCTCAGCAAATGAGCAGCACCAGCCACTGATCTGGAGCTCACACTGCGCAGCTGGCCACAGGCAGACTGCAGGCACACAGTCACCCAGAGGAATCGCTTTTCCTCAAGAGAAAGGGACGACTGAGCTGAAGGAGTCCCTCCCTCCTCCCTGTGGTGACCGTCACGATAATGACATGATCCCTTCTGCACAGCGGCTCACCGATTGTCCGCGGGCTGTCAGACTGTAGCTTGTGCTCCTTTATTACGGGGTTGGAGGATCGGATCAGAAGCAGCAGTGGGCTTCTTGATTGGTCAGGGTGTGTAGCAGCAGCCTGTGTAGGGTGCTGGGAGAGGCTCTGGCTGAGCGACTCCACTGTGCTGGACTGCCTGCATTCACTGCTGCTGGGCCCTGTGCCATCCTGTGTTAAACTCATTAACTGTTAATGAATTTAGAAATGTGATATTTTATGCAAACAAAAGTTTAGAAAAACATGTCTATTGGCCAGGGAGGGGATTATAAATCAAATTTATTGGAAATGTTTTTATTTCCATTGTCCGGTTTCTTGCAGGAAAATCATTTTTCTGTGCCTGACCGGCTCAGGGTT
>NW_026985676.1:0-16989 GCF_018555375.3 Anguilla rostrata | reverse complement strand
GGGGAGGGATGTGGCGTGGATCGGGCATGCCCCGCAGTGCCCCTCCCAGCCGGATATTCATCAGCTCAAACCGACCACCAGGCTCGCAGTTCAGGACCCAGGACAGCACCACTCTGCGAAGCCCAGCCACAGGACCCTGGAGAGCGGCAACCGGGAAATTCCCCAACTCCCTCATTGGCATTCATCACACCTGAAGTCAATGAGGCCACACAGCTGCCGCTACTCCAGGGAAACGAGCTGGGAGCTTAAGAGGAGGCCTTTGTCTCCCTTGAGCGGAGGGGGTTTTCGGGCGAGACCAGAGCGGCGAAATATCTGTGTGTAAATTTGTACTTGTTTTGCAGAGCCAGCGGAGACGCGGGACCACATCCCTCTTCGCGCTTCAAAGAGGGATCCCCTAAGCTGTCTCCGGGTCATCACTACTTTAATTTCAGTTATTTTACTTTACTTTAATTTAATTTAAAGAAGAAACTTTTGTTGTTGAGTACGGCTTTGATTTTCGTGCTTAATTTGGTTTGATTAAAGAGCCCTGTTGGGCTATTTTTCCCCAAACCTCCGGTCTGTGTATTTCTGTGCCGCCCCGCCTGCACCGTCACACCCAGTACGGTGCCACAAGTTGAATTAAGTTTCTCAGTGCAATACATTTTTTAATGCTAACTACACAAACTGAGTGCTGAGTGTCCATTCTACCTGCCCCAGGAGTTTCCGCAGTGATCACTAGGGCCGTTTACATTCCACCACAAGCGGACACGACGAGGCTTTGTCAGTGTTACATGATGTGCTAACAGCGAACTACAGACCAAGCATCCAGACGCTGCCCTCATGACGGAGTACAAGGCGGTGTCCTACAGGCTGAGGCGAGCAATCAAGGATGCGAAGCATCACTACAAGGACAGAGTGGAGTTCCAGCAGCGAGACACCCGACGCGTGTGACAAGGAGTACGGGACATTACAGACCATAAGGGCAGGCGCCCTCCTATGGTGAGAGCCGACACTACTCTGGCAGACGAGCTGAACTCTCTTTATGCGGGTTTCAAGGCTAACAATGCTAACATTAGCCCGGCGGCTAGCACAGTTAGCGTTTATAACACAAGTTCCCCCCCTGGAGCTGCAAGCTCACTTGTCGTGTCAGAGCACTATGTGAAGGGAGCCTGGAAACGGGTGGACACCAGGAAAGCAGCAGGGCCAGACGGAATCTCCGGACAAGTCCTCAAGACCTGCGCTGATCTCCTGGCTCCTGTGTTCATCACCATAATCAACTTCTCCCTGGCCCAGTCCGTGGTCCCCACATGCCTCAAGAGGTCCACCATTGTCCCTGTACCCAAGAACGCTTCCCCAGCCTGCCTGAATGACTACCGCCCGGTGCTTTGAGAGGCTAGTCAAGGACTACATCTGCTCCTCTCTTCCCAGCACCTTGGACCCTCTGCAGTTTGCTTACCGCCCCAACAGATCGACGGATGATGCGGTCTGTCAGGTTCTGCATGCCACTCTCTCTCACCCCGACAACAGAGGGGGGGCTATGTAAGATTGCCGTTCATTGATTTCAGCTCAGCTTTCAATACCATAGTCCCCTCCAGACCGGTTGCTAAACTGACTGACCTGGGACTGAACACCTCCGTTTGTGCCTGGATACTGGATTTCCTGACCGCCAGACCCCAGGTGGACAGAGTGGGTAAGCACACCTCAAACCCCCTCACCCTCAGCACTGGAGCCCCCCAGGGGTGTGTGTTGAGCCCTCTGCTGTACTCCCTGTACACACATGACTGTGTGGCCCGGTTTGAGTCCAACGCCATCGTCAAGTTTGCTGACGACACAGTGGTGGTAGGCCCGATCACCAACGATGACAAGAAGGCCTATCTCCAGGAGGTGGCAGACCTGTCACTGTGGTGCCAGGACAACCGTCTCTTCCTGAACATCAGCAAAACGAAGGAGTTGGTGGTGGACTTCTGTAAGAAGAAACGGCTGAGGACCGTCACCCCTCTACAGATCAATGGGTCACCGGTAGAGAGGGTGAGAAATTTCAAGTACCTCGGTGTCCACATCACAGAGGACCTGACATGGACACTGCACACCGACACTGTTGTGAGAAAGGCAAGGCAGCGCCTGGATCACCTCAGACAGCTGAGAAAGTTCAGAGTCTCCAAGAAAATCCTGAAAACCTTCTACTCTGCAACCATTGAGAGAATCCTGCTGGGGAACATCACCGTCTGGTACGGGAACTGCTCCTCTCTGGACCAGAGAGCCCAGCAGAGGGTGGTGCGGTCAGCTGAGCGTACCATGGGGACCACACTCCCCACTCTGCAGGACCTGTACCCCAGGAGGTGCTTAAGCAGAGCAAAGAGGATTAGGAAGGACTCTTTCCATCCAAACAACGGACTGTTTGAGCTGCTGTGGTCAGGCAAACGCCTATGCAGCCACAGGACCAGCACTGAGATTCTTAGGAGGAGCTTCTTCCCTCAGGACATCAGTGCTTTTAACTGCACTGCCAGGACAACTGTCCTGGAATAGTATTTTCACCTCAAGCACATAGCACCTTTACCTCAAGCACTGCAGCACCTTACCGTCCCACGGTTTACTTTGTATTTTTCATTTTTCTTTCTTGTACTTATTGTATGATATATCATAGGTTGCACTACTTCCTATGACTTATTTTAGGAATTACTTTTTAAAAATTTATTTGTATTGCTCTTTTTTTTAAATAACTGCTCCTTATGTTCTTCTCTTTTAATTTGTATTCATGTTATATTATATTATGTTATTATTTTTGTTTTATTTTTCTGTATATTGTTATTATTGAAGCGTTGTGTTGCAGTCTACAAGGAGTTTGTCTCACCAGCATATCACTGTATGTACATGTATATGCATGTGACAAATAAAGCCTTTGAACTTTAAAACATTCTGTTTGGAGATTTCCACTGTCATCGTTTTTGGATCCTAAACAAGAATCCAGTCTTTCCGTGAGCCAAAGAGGGTCAGAGCACTTTTTATAAACGTTAATTAACCTGATTACATATTCAATCTGATCGTCTGAAAGTCAAATCAACTTCAAATATTGAAATAGAAAAAGTATATATCATACCTGTTTTAAGGGGGAACTGTTCTCTGAACTCTTCTCGTCTAAACGACGTAAAAACAGTGAGCAGGGAATCCTGTGAATAAATCATGAGACACAACGCAAATAAACTTGTTTACTGTAGCTCTAACTCACAGTACATGGAGACAGAGCTTCCAGTTAAACTCATCATCTTACTGCAGCTCTAACTCACAGTACATGGAGACAGAGCTCCCAGTTAAACTCATCCTCTTACTGCAGCTCTAACTCACAGTACATGGAGACAGAGCTTCCAGTTAAACTCATCATCTTACTGCAGCTATAACTCACAGTACATGGAGACAGAGCTTCCAGTTAAACTCATCCTCTTACTGCAGCTCGAACTCACAGCACATGGAGACAGAGCTTCCAGGTAAACTCACCCTCTTATTGCAGCTCTAACTCACAGCACATGGAGACAGAGCTTCCAGTTAAACTCACCCTCTTACTGCAGCTATAACTCACAGCAAATTTAGACAGAGCTTCCAGTTAAACTCATCCTCTTACTGCAGCTCTAACTCACAGCACATGGAGACAGAGCTTCCAGTTAAACTCATCCTCTTACTGCAGCTCTAACTCACAATACAAGGAGACAGAGCTTCCAGTTAAACTCATCCTCTTACTGCAGCTCTAACTCACAGCTCATGGAGACAGAGCTTCCAGTTAAACTCATCCTCTTACTGCAGCTCTAACTCACAGCAAATTTAGACAGAGCTTCCAGTTAAACGCATCTTTTTACTGCAGCTCAAGCTCACAGCACATGGAGACAGAGCTTCCAGTTAAACTCATCATCTTACTGCAGCTCTAACTCACAGCACATGGAGACAGAGCTTCCAGTTAAACTCATCCTCTTACTGCAGCTCAAACTCACAGCACATGGAGACAGAGCTTCCAGTTGAACTCATCCTCTTACTGCAGCTCTAACTCACAGTACATGGAGACAGAGCTTCCAGTTAAACTCATCATCTTACTGCAGCTCTAACTCACAGCACATGGAGACAGAGCTTCCAGTTAAACTCATCCTCTTACTGCAGCTCTAACTCACAGCACATGGAGACAGAGCTCCCAGTTAAACTCATCATCTTACTGCAGTTCTAACTCACAGTACATGGAGACAGAGCTCCCAGTTAAACTCATCCTCTTACTGCAGCTCTAACTCACAATACAAAGAGACAGAGCTTCCAGTTAAACTCATCCTCTTACTGCAGCTCTAACTCACAGCAAATTTAGACAGAGCATCCAGTTAAAAGCATCTTTTTACTGCAGCTCAAGCTCAGAGCACATGGAGACAGAACTTCCAGTTAAACTCATCCTCTTACTGCAGCTCAAGGTCACAGCACATGGAGACAGAACTTCCAATAAAACATATCCTCTTACTGCAGCTCTAACTCACAGCAAATTTAGACAGAGCTTCCAGTTAAACTCATCCTCTTACTGCAGCTCTAACTCACAATACAAGGAGACAGAGCTTCCAGTTAAACTCATCCTCTTACTGCAGCTCTAACTCACAGCACATGGAGACAGAGATTCCAGTTAAACTCATCCTCTTACGGCAGCTCTAACTCACTGCAAACTTAGACAGAGCTTCAGATTAAACTCATCCTCTTACTGCAGCTCTAACTCACAGCACATGGAGACAGAGCTTCCAGTTAAACTCATCCTCTTACTGCAGCTCTAACTCACAGCACATGGAGACAGAGCTTCCAGTTGAACTCATCCTCTTACTGCAGCTCTAACTCACAGTACATGGAGACAGAGCTTCCAGTTAAAATCATCATCTTACTGCAGCTCTAACTCACAGTACATGGAGACAGATCTTCCAGTTAAACTCATCCTCTTACTGCAGCTCTAACTCACAGCACATGGAGACAGAGCTTCCAGTTGAACTCATCCTCTTACTGCAGCTCTAACTCACAGTACATGGAGACAGAGCTTCCAGTTAAACTCATCATCTTACTGCAGCTCTAACTCACAGTACATGGAGACAGAGCTCCCAGTTAAACTCATCCTCTTACTGCAGCTCTAACTCACAGTACATGGAGACAGAGCTTCCAGTTAAACTCATCATCTTACTGCAGCTCTAACTCACAGTACATGGAGACTGAGCTCCCAGTTAAACTCATCCTCTTACTGCAGCTCTAACTAACAGTACATGGAGACAGAGCTTCCAGTTAAACTCATCATCTTACTGCAGCTCTAACTCACAGTACATGGAGACTGAGCTTCAAGTTAAACTCACCATCTTACTGCAGCTCTAACTCACAGTACATGGAGACAGAGCTTCCAGTTAAACTCATCCTCTTGCTGCAGGACTAATGCAATACGAACGTGTTTCATTACCTTTGATCACCTGTGAACTCTCCTTTGAAGTCGATTAGATGATGAATTGAATGGTCACTCTTCATAGACAGACAGCTGGGTACAGGTGACCCAGCCCTATCTACCCGGACACTGTGAACAAAACATGGAGACAAAGTATTCAGTAAAACTCATCCTCTTACTGCAGCTCGAACTCACAGCACATGGAGACAGAGCTTCCAGGTAAACTCACCCTCTTATTGCAGCTCTAACTCACAGCACATGGAGATAGAGCTTCCAGTTAAACTCATCCTCATACTGCAGCTCTAACTCACAATACAAAGAGACAGAGCTTCCAGTTAAACTCATCCTCTTGCTGCAGCTCTAACTCACAGCACATAGAGACAGATTTTCCAGTTAAACTCATCCTCTTACTGCAGCTCTAACTCACAATACAAAGAGACAGAGCTTCCAGTTAAACTCATCCTCTTACTGCAGCTCAAGCTCACAGCAAATTTAGACAGAGATTCCAGTTAAACTCATCCTCTTACGGCAGCTCTAACTCACTGCAAACTTAGACAGAGCTTCAGATTAAACTCATCCTCTTACTGCAGCTCTAACTCACAGCACATGGAGACAGAGCTTCCAGTTGAACTCATCCTCTTACTGCAGCTCTAACTCACAGTACATGGAGACAGAGCTTCCAGTTAAACTCATCATCTTACTGCAGCTCTAACTCACAGTACATGGAGACAGAGCTCCAGTTAAACTCATCCTCTTACTGCAGCTCTAACTCACAGTACATGGAGACAGAGCTTCCAGTTAAACGCATCTTTTTACTGCAGCTCAAGCTCACAGCACATGGAGACAGAGCTTCCAGTTAAACTCATCCTCTTACTGCAGGACTAATGCAATACGAACGTGTTTCATTACCTTTGATCACCTGTGAACTCTCCTCTGAAGTCGATTAGACGATGTATTGAATGCTCACTCTTCATAGACAGACAGTTGGGTACAGGTGACCCAGCCCTATCTACCGACACTGTGAACAAAACATGGAGACAAAGTATTCAGTAAAACTCATCCTCTTACTGCAGCTCGAACTCACAGCACATGGAGACAGAGCTTCCAGGTAACCTCACCCTCTTATTGCAGCTCTAACTCACAGCACATGGAGATAGAGCTTCCAGTTAAACTCATCCTCATACTGCAGCTCTAACTCACAATACAAAGAGACAGAGCTTCCAGTTAAACTCATCCTCTTACTGCAGCTCTAACTCACAGCAAATTTAGACAGAGCTTCCAGTTAAAAGCATCTTTTTACTGCAGCTCAAGCTCAGAGCACATGGAGACAAAACTTCCAGTTAAACTCATCCTCTTACTGCAGCTCAAGCTCACAGCAAATTTAGACAGAGATTCCAGTTAAACTCATCCTCTTACGGCAGCTCTAACTCACTGCAAACTTAGACAGAGCTTCAGATTAAACTCATCCTCTTACTGCAGCTCTAACTCACAGCACATGGAGACAGAGCTTCCAGTTGAACTCATCCTCTTACTGCAGCTCTAACTCACAGTACATGGAGACAGAGCTTCCAGTTAAACTCATCATCTTACTGCAGCTCTAACTCACAGTACATGGAGACAGAGCTCCCAGTTAAACTCATCCTCTTACTGCAGCTCTAACTCACAGTACATGGAGACAGAGCTTCCAGTTAAACTCATCATCTTACTGCAGCTCTAACTCACAGTACATGGAGACAGAGCTTCCAGTTAAACTCATCCTCTTGCTGCAGGACTAATGCAATACGAACGTGTTTCATTACCTTTGATCACCTGTGAACTCTCCTCTGAAGTCGATTAGACGATGTATTGAATGGTCACTCTTCATAGACAGACAGTTGGGTACAGGTGACCCAGCCCTATCTACTCGGACACTGTGAACAAAACATGGAGACAAAGTATTCAGTTAAACTCATCCTCTTACTGCAGCTCTAACTCACAGCACATGGAGACAGAGCTTCCAGTTAAACTCATCCTCTTACTGCAGCTCTAACTCACAGCAAATTTAGACAGAGCTTCCAGTTAAACTCATCCTCTTACTGCAGCTCTAACTCACAATACAAGGAGACAGAGCTTCCAGTTAAACTCATCCTCTTACTGCAGCTCTAACTCACAGCACATGGAGACAGAGATTCCAGTTAAACTCATCCTCTTACGGCAGCTCTAACTCACTGCAAACTTAGACAGAGCTTCCAGTTAAACTCATCCTCTTACTGCAGCTCTAACTCACAGTACATGGAGACAGAGCTTCCAGTTAAACTCATCCTCTAACTGCAGCTCTAACTCACAGTATATAGAGACAGAGCTGCCAGTTCAACTCATCATCTAACTGTAGCTCTAACTCACAGTACATGGAGACAGAGCTTCCAGTTAACTCATCCTCATACTACAGGTATAACTCACAGCACATGGAGACAGAGCTTCCAGTGAAACTCATCCTCATACTGCAACTCTAACTCACAGTACATGGAGACAGAGCTTCCAGTTAAGCTCATCCTCTTACTGCAGTTCTAACTCACAGTACATGGAGACAGAGCTTCCAGTTAAACTCATCCTCTAACTGCAGCTCTAACTCACAGTATATAGAGACAGAGCTGCCAGTTCAACTCATCATCTAACTGTAGCTCTAACTCACAGTACATGGAGACAGAGCTTCCAGTTAACTCATCCTCATACTACAGGTATAACTCACAGCACATGGAGACAGAGCTTCCAGTGAAACTCATCCTCATACTGCAACTCTAACTCACAGTACATGGAGACAGAGCTTCCAGTTAAGCTCATCCTCTTACTGCAGTTCTAACTCACAGCACATGGACACAGAGCATCCAGTTAAACTCATCCTCTTACTGCAGCTCTAACTCACAGCACATGGAGACAGATCTTCCAGTTAAGCTCATCCTCTTACTGCAGTTCTAACTCACAGCACATGGACACAGAGCATCCAGTTAAACTCATCCTCTTGCTGCAGCTCTAACTCACAGCACATTGACTCTCTGATTCATGCAATTTTACCTCTTTCTCGCAGGGCCGTGGGTTCCATCGTCAGTCTCGGTCTCCTCTGAGGAACTCATTTTAGAAACAGCGCCCCCTGTCTCAGGACATCTGAACACACCAGATCAGATTCACAAGTGGGTTCTGACCCAAATTGGCAGACCTGTAAATACACACAAGAAGAACATGATAACGCACAGACATAATAATACACTGTGAGGGCCACATAATGTAAAATTGTAACACAAAAAGGTAATTTAATGAAGTTTGGTGCATTAAAATATGTACGCACCATATTATGTTATTTGTGCATTTTATCCCACTGATGTACTCAATGTATGTATCGATAATGAGTCCTTTGCGAAGTATCGCAAATTTGTATGCTGGCCCTTTAAGAGTTGCGCTCAAGCAGCAAACAGGTGGTGACGGGCCAGGTGATAGTGTGTTTTTTGGTAACAATAGACTTGGGGGAACGAGAGGTAATGTCAACGGAGGAAATGTGGATGTAAAGTGTGTGATGCCAGCAGAATAATCAAGAATTCTGAGAGATTTGTTGGCGTTTTTGTTTGGATTGTATTTTTTCAATCTACAATTATTCAACACAGCTCCAAGACACGAAAACGAGTAACCTGCTGAACCTACGTTTTAAAAGAATTCTCTTCTACTGCATCAGGAGGGTGAGCCGAAGCTTTTTGGGTTATTTATTTTTTTTGCTTCTTTGAATGCAATGCATTGCTTAATTATTCGTTTTTGGAGAGGAAAGAAGATTTTTGCACTTATGCATTAATTTTGGTTTCGGGACTTATTATTTTTGGCACGTTTTCTGGATTTGTGTTTCCATGGATACCGGACAACTAAACTAAACTCGGACTTCAACTTTAACTGTTATTCAATGGACAATCAGTTATTTCACATTGGCAGTTTAGTAATGATTGTACCTGGGTTTATGTTTTCCTGATCAAATACTTGGCATATCGTTAGTTTGTTGTTTTTTTGTTTTGTTTATTGTTTGGTTGCCTCTGTTGTAATATATAAATTCCGTTCGATTAGATTCCCGTGAATATAGCGTGTTCATTCTGTTTAAATTGGTCTGAATTTGTTATAACACACACACACACACACACACACACACACACACACACACACACACGCACACACAAACATCAAATCTCATAGAACAGACAGCGACAAATCTGGAATTTAACTGAGCCATAAACTTGTACAGTAATACAATTCCTTCCAAAATATTCTGCACCCATGATAACAATTACTAAGACCGTTCAATATAAGGAGTACCAGTGCTGAGGTATATTTTCATTGTCCAACATATGGAATATATTTAATGATATAATGGAAACTACCAAAATGACATTTCTCAGATGATACAATTTTACAAAAATTGTGCATCTATTGGCACCGCTGTATTTGGTACTGTGTGCACCCTCCCCTCGCAGGGATAATGGCACTGAGTCTTTTTACATAACGTCTTATAAGACCAGAGAACACATTGGGAGGGATCTTAGACTCTTCCTCCACCCACAATGTTTCCAGATCCTGATGTCTTTGTTGATCCGTGCTTATGGGCCGTGCTGTTCAATTGATTCACAGGTTTTCAGGGAGTTTCAGCAGTCTTTAGACTGTTGTAGCCATTATACAATGATGCTTCTGCATCATTAACCTATTTATTTGTGGATTGTAACGTTAATTTGGGGTCATTGTCTTGCTGAAAGATCCACTAGTTTCAGTCTGCTGGCAGAGGTAGTCAGGTTTAGGGCTAAATTGTCCTGCTACTTGGGTAGAGTTCACAATGCTGCTTAACCTTAACCTTTCCTTTCCTTAAGGGCCCCAGGACCAGCGTGAGCAAAGTAGCCCCATAACATTAAAGATCCACCACCGTATTTTTCTTTTCAGTATATGCATCCTTAAATCCATCCTACATCATATTCCTGGACATGGTTGTGAGGGGGGCTGGAGCCTCTCCCAGCATGCATTGGGCAAGAGGCAGGAAAAAACCCTGAACAGGTCACCAGTCCATCACAGGGCACACACACCATGCACTTACACACTCATACATTCAAGCAATTTAGTGCCTCCAATTAGCTTAACCTGCATGTCTTTGGACTGTGGGAGGAAACCCATGCAGACATGGGATGAGAATATGCAAACTCCACACACACCACCATGCTGCCCTCCAGCAGTTTTAAACTTCTTCATTATTGCCCTCACAGTAGTAACTAGCATCTTCAGTTTATTTTTCGATCCATTGGCCTGATTTTCAAAGGTCAGCAACCATTTTCATTTCATTCGTCAGTTCTTTCTTTCTCTGTGGCGAAGATGAAAAATGGGTTTCACAAGCAGGTTCCCAGTTTAATCCTCCAGTGAAACAGGAAACCATGGAAGGCCACAAGAGTTTCTCTTAATATTGATGTAGATTTAGTTTGATTTTATTTTATTTATAAGAATCTTTAGGGGTGCCAATTATTTTTATATATTTTTGGGAAATAACCCTACCTGAATCCAACCTTCACACTAGAGGGCGCCAGTTCCCCCAATCTTAGTTTGCTTTCTGTGCCCGTTTAGTGCTAATTAAGGAGTTGTGTCGCAAACATTTAATACCTGCAATGTGAATCTGGTCAGGCTAACTGATTTATGACTAGTCAGAGCTAATTTAAGATCCAACTGCTTTTTCACTCATCAAAAAACTTTCAATATCTCGAATTACATTTTGCTAGTAAGATTGAAGTTACTTTCGCCATTCAGTTGTATGAGACCGCCAATTAAGTTTTGACTATCCAAAACGTGAATTCCAGATACTGTATCACCATTTCAATTATGACTAGTCATAACTCAAATTAGAGATATCGCCACATTAGTTCTGACTTAGTCATAATTTCAGTTAAAGATATTTCATTCCTCCCGATTTAAGATGTCAGGTAACAGGGGACCAGGACCCAAACGCAGAGTGGGGAAAACACCAGCAACTCCAAAAAGGCAAATCCAATCAAATACTTTACTCTCATACAGGTAACAGAAAAGAGGGAACAAAAACAAAGCCACTTTCAAAAACAAAAACAGCAGAATTTCCACCAAAAAAAAAAAAAAAAAACACACACGAGGAAACAGAACTCGGGCAGGGCAGAACTCACAGACAGAACCGCGGGCAGAAACAGACAAGCAGATACTCTCAGGCAGAAACACAAGGAACCAGCACCCAAGTTAGGAAAACAGAGAACTTAAATAGCCACAAAGATAACAAGACACAGGTGAACTCAAAGCACAATCAAACCAGAGCAAGGAGGGATAACGAGACACAAAGAAAAACAATGACAGAATAATTGAAAACAATAATTGGGATGGCAGGTATGCCATCCCGCCAAGTTACGCCTTGGCGGGGGCATGCCCCATACCTATACAGCACCGAGAGTTTGGCACTTTTCAGGGTTCCCCACAGAAATAACCACAACAGCCACAGACACTCAGCCCTTAAAAACATTAAATTCTGTACATTCTGACCCCATTTCAACAGACAGAATTCATAAACAACTTCACATGTCCACACAATAAAGCCCCAAACTAAGGGGATTTTGCGTTTTCTCCTTCTTCTTCTTCTTCTTCTCATTCTTATTTTTCCTGCCGCCTATCCCACTAACAACATGTCTCCCCATTGGACATTTCACTGACACCGGGCCAAATCTGCCCTACACAACCCAATCAAAAACGCGCATACACACGCAAAATACCAATACATTTTTATTCTGAAACATTTCCCGTTCAAACAGCTAGTCCGCCTGTGGCCTAGTGGGTAAGGTTACAGTCTTGGGAACATGGGGTCGTAGGTTCAAGCCCAGCTTGAAACACGTTTCTTTAACCTGCTTCAACCCTCACTAATAATTGTCTACTACCCTACTTATCAATTATTGCTTTTGCACCATATTTACCCGCCGTTCACCGTTCAGTTATTAACCGGCTACAATATTGCTAAGCCACATGGATTCAACGGGAGCTCTTCTGTGCTTACTGGCCTGTGTTCTTTAAAACCACCGGCAGGTTTGCTAATGATATTTCACGCATTGCATAGCTATGGCATTAGCTAACGAAGTTACGGCAAATGTATTCCTTTCATTAAAAAGTTACACCAGTTCACCACTGTGCCATTTCTATTAACTATATTTCTTCACTTGGCTACCGTACAAAACTTTCATATCAGCAAACGCCACGTTTCTATTTCTACATTCCTGTTACCTCGCTCTGTTCTCGATCTAGCCACATACGCTACAAGCAATTACTACTTATTTACATTCTGCAACTCCGCAGTTTGTACAGCTAATCTCATAAAAAACACGTTTTCAACGTACAAAAATGCCAAGTTACTAAAAAGTATTGATATCAAAATGACGCCAAGTTACGATACTACAAACAATATAGGCTATCTTGCCTCACCGAAATGACATAAGATGTATCTCAAAGCAATGCTACCCAATATTTCCTCAGTTCTTTCAAGTCACTTGGCCCTGTGTTTTCTAATCTTACCATTTCACAATGTCATGCAAACTTTCTGTCAGATCAAAGAGACAAATATTTCGAATTGCCTCATGGAACACATTGAACATTGTACATTGAAATTAATGTATAAATTCATTAATGTACAGAACTGCTGCTGAGCAACGACAGGAAGCACATTTCTCCAGAAAACATGTTTATACTTGCTTTGAACTGAATTTGAGTACATGTGCAAGTTATTGTATATTTGCTACGTACAATAAATACTGCATGTAAAACACATATTGTACATACATACATAGAGAACTTCTTTATCCGCATGGGGACATTTCCTGGCAGCATCTTACATTCACATTCACGAACACACTTGTACCAAGAAACATACTATCATTCACGCAACAGAAAGCCTGGGCAGCGAAATACATAGGCCTACATACCAATACAAATTGGACATACACACACCTATTCAATCAATCTTGACTGTGAGAGAGCCATCCACACATATATTTGGCCTGTTCATGTAGTGCATGCTTATACACAGGGCCAAGTGACTTGAAAGAACTGAGGAAATATTGGGTAGCATTGCTTTGAGATACATCTTATGTCATTTCGGTGAGGCAAGATAGCCTATATTGTTTGTAGTATCGTAACTTGGCGTCATTTTGATATCAATACTTTTAGTAACTTGGCATTTTTGTACGTTGAAAACGTGTTTTTTATGAGATATCAGTTCTTTTTGCAAAGCGTTTATTATGAGAGTGAGAAATGCGACCCTGCAAGAAACGGTTGTGGATTATGGCTATCGTTGTGTGAATCTGTACAGTCTGATGAGCGTGTACCGTTCAGCAGTTTCGGTTTGCTATATATGTAAAACAGTGGCTGTGAGAAAGGATGCAGTGGCGTAAGCGTAAACGCATCAGAAACGCAGATGGAATATGGTATGTACTCACGGATTTGACGTCCATCCAACGAGCCTTGACTGACAAAATAATCAACACGCCCGTAGAATTATAACTCCCTAGGTCGCAACTTGTGTAGCCATCTGTCCTGCTGCGTTGTCTGTTATTTCGTGGAGATGCACTATTAGTGTTTGTAAGGTTTATCCTTCTGTCCTGCTCCATTGTCTGTTATTTCGTGGAGATGCACTTTTAGTGTTTGTAAGGTTTATAAGGCATTTTGATAGGCTAATCTGCAGGTAGGAATCCTCTTCGCCGTTTTGCTAAACTAGAACCGGAAAACATGATAGTGGAGAATAGGAGCAGACGCATATGTCCCAGCAGGCTTTGCATATGAGAGAATAACAACAGTGTGAGAGAAATTAAAATGAAATTACGAAATTCCGTAGTTGAAACAATATGTTTTTAGCAGAATGGGCATGTAGGTGAAGGTTGACATGATCACGGAGTATAGTGCGAAGTGAATGGAGTGACCATGAGCGAGCTTATATTCCGTATCAAATGGTATATATAACAGTCGGTATTGAACATTGGTTGTTGAAGTGGAGGGTCAAATAACATTGCACACATTATTTACCTGTAATGTAATCTATTGCACGAATGTGTTTTTCTCATGTTCAGTGCTAGTAGTTATACTTACGAGTGAATCATGATTTTAAATGTAATGTTTTAATGCGGAGTTGCAGAACGTACATACGTAGTAATTGTGTGTAGCCTATGTGGCTAGATAGAGAACAGGGCGAGGTAACATGAATGTAGAAACGTGGCGTTTGCTGATATTAAGGTTTTGTACGGTAGCCAAGTGAAGAAATATAGTTAGTAGAAATGGCACAGTGGTGAACCGGTGTAACTTTTAAATAAAAGGAATACATTTGCGTCATGAAATGCATATGGGTGGCCGTGAGTGAGTGAGGTTTACCAGTCTGTGACTTTGTTAGCTAATGCCATAGCTATGCAATGCGTGAAATATCATTAGCGAACCTGCCGGTAGTTTTAAAGAAGAACACAAGCCAGTAAGCACAGAAGAGCTTCCGTTGAATCCATATGGCTTAGCAATATTGTAGCCGGTCAATAACTGAACGTACAGACGGTAAGTCATAATGCATATATCTTAGCAATATTGTAGCCGGTTAATAACTGAACGGTGAACGGCGGGTAGATATGGTGCAAAAGCAATAATTAAGAAGTAGTAGACAATTATTAGTGAGGATCGAAGCAAGTTAAAGAAACGGGTTCCAAGCTGGGCTTGAACATGCGACCCAGTGTTCCCAAGCCTGTAACCTTACCCACCAGGCCACGGATGGATTAGCTGTTCAAATTGCGGAGTTGCGGAATGTACATAAGTACTAATTGTTTGTAGCGTATGTGGCTAGATAGAGAACAGAGCGAGGTAACATGAATGTAGAAATAGAAACGTGGCGTTTGCTGATATGAAAGTTTTGTACGGTAGCCAAGTGAAGAAATATAGTTAATAGAAATGGCACAGTGGTGAACTGGTGTAACTTTTTAATGAAAGGAATACATTTGCCGTGACTTCTTTAGCTAATGCCATAGCTATGCAATGCGTGAAATATCATTAGCAAACCTGCCGGTGGTTTTAAAGAACACAGGCCAGTAAGCACAGAAGAGCTCCCGTTGAATCCATGTGGCTTAGCAATATTGTAGCCGGTTAATAACTGAACGGTGAACGGCGGGTAAATATGGTGCAAAAGCAATAATTGATAAGTAGGCTAGTAGACAATTATTAGTGAGGGTTGAAGCAGGTTAAAGAAACGTGTTCTAAGCTGGGCTTGAACCTACGACCCCATGTTCCCAAGACTGTAACCTTACCCACTAGGCCACAGGCGGACTAGCTGTTTGAACGGGAAATGTTTCAGAATAAAAATGTATGGGTATTTTGCGTGTGTATGCGCGTTTTTGATTGGGTCGTGTAGGGCAGATTTGGCTGGTGTTAGTGAAATGTCCAATGGGGAGACATGTTGTTAGTGGGATAGGCGGCAGGAAAAATAAGAATGAGAAGAAGAAGAAGAAGAAGAAGAAGAAAGAGAAGAAGAAGAAGAAGAAGAAGAAGGAAAAAACGCAAAATCCCCTTAGTTTGGAGCTTTATTGTGTGGACATGTGAAGTTGTTTATGAATTCTGTCTGTTGAAATGGGGTCAGAATGTACAGAATTTAATGTTTTTAAGGGCTGAGTGTCTGTGGCTGTTGTGGTTATTTCTGTGGGGAACCCTGAAAAGTGCCAAACTCTCGGTGATGTATAGGTATGGGGGCATGCCCCCGCCAAGGCGTAACTTGGCGGGATGGCATACCTGCCATCCCAATCCATCCGTGGCCTAGTGGGTAAGGTTACAGGCTTGGGAACACTGGGTCGTATGTTCAAGCCCAACTTGGAACACGTTTCTTTAACTTGCTTCGACCCTCACTAATAATTGTCTACTACTTCTTAATTATTGCTTTTGCACCATATCTACCCGCCGTTCACCGTTCAGTTATTAACCGGCTACAATATTGCTAAGATATATGCATTATGACTTACCGTCTGTACGTTCAGTTATTGACCGGCTACAATATTGCTAAGCCATATGGATTCAACGGAAGCTCTTCTGTGCTTACTGGCTTGTGTTCTTCTTTAAAACCACCGGCAGGTTCGCTAATGATATTTCACGCGTTGCATAACTATGGCATTAGCTAACGAAGTCACAGACTGGTAAACCTCACTCACTCACGGCCACCCATATGCATTTCATGACGCAAATGTATTCCTTTTATTTAAAAGTTACACCGGTTCACCACTGTGCCATTTCTACTAACTATATTTCTTCACTTGGCTACCGTACAAAACCTTAATATCAGCAAACGCCACGTTTCTACATTCATGTTACCTTGCCCTGTTCTCTATCTAGCCACATAGGCTACACACAATTACTACGTATGTACGTTCTGCAACTCCGCATTAAAACATTACATTTAAAATTGATTCACTCATAAGTATAACTACTAGCACTGAACATGAGAAAAACACATTCGTGCAATAGATTGCATTACAGGAAATAATGTGTGCAATGTTATTTGACCCTCCACTTCAACAACCAAC
>NW_026985675.1:0-14568 GCF_018555375.3 Anguilla rostrata | reverse complement strand
GCAGGGCCGTTTCTTGTCCATTTCGTCAGTGTGGGAGAACGTTTTCAGTCGTCTCTTCCTTTATTTCTAATTTTTCCACAGTACACAAGTCTTGTACAGTATCCAGTCTTCTGGGCCATGTAACAGTAGGAACAGAGACGAGACTAACGGCAACCAATGAACAAGTTGAGGATGTTTCAGTGTTGGAGGGGATTTGACTGACGACGTAACGTAAGTGATGATAACGAGGGAGACCAAGCAGCGGTGCTGCCAGAGAGAGCAGATGAATCCCTTTTCTTGAACAATTTGGCTTTCTTTTATTTAAAGTTGCAGGCAAAACTTTTACTGCCAGCATCAGTCATACAGTCTATTATTGAGGATTTTCAAGCAGTGCATGATATCAGTCAGTCTCATTTACTTCATAAGTTGGACGAAAAGCTGGTATCATTGGATATCTCTGACCGTGAGAGAGAGAGGTTCTTAAATCCGAGGATTTGTTTCGGGCATGCAACACTGGTACCTTGAAAACTGATCAAAGACAAAAAACGGTTTTTAAAAATCAGTTTAGATACATTGAGCCAGTCCCACCTTATCTTGGAAAGAATGATATGGGATCACAGAGTGGCTTTAGTGAAAACTTCAGTAAAGGCACCCATTTCTGCAGATTATGTACTAGAGCCCGACCGATATATCTATAATATATTAATATATATTATATAATAAACAAAAAAAAACGATGATTATTTATCTGTACTTGTCTGCTTGAACGTTGTAATTGCTATTTACTACAATTATCCAGTAGAGGGAGCTCTAATACAAGTGTGAACTGCAGCAGCTGACGCGCTACTTCTCTAATAAGACGTTTGTTACTCGTGCCTCATCCAATATTCTCCACTGCAAGACTTGTCTGCACAGATTCGGTTGCGGCAATAAAGGTATGTAGATTTAGTGAAAGTTTTTAATTAAATGCGTTTATACGACCACTATGTTTATCAATCCTCATTATCAAACGAGCGAGCTAGCTAACATATTTGGTTCACTTTAGCAAGCTAGCAAGCCTTTATGAACTGGAAGTGAGCACATAAGCAGCGTAGGATCTACATTTCCAGAGGACATCGCTGTATTCTCAAATAAATAACCAGCCAAAATAAAATGGTGATTGAATGTGTCACACATTTGTTTTTGTTTTTTTGTTGTTTTTTATCTGAGATAATGATATTAGCTACTATATGATGTTTTGTAAATAGCCAAGGCGTGATTGCAAGCGAGTGTCATCTTGTCACGCGTCATCGTAGCAAGCTAACCAGACAGTAAAAAAGCAGATAAAACACTTCGAACATGAATCATTTTAAGCCATGTTATCTAGCTTTGTCGTGATAACATGAGAGAAGGATTGCTGTTGGAGAACTGAATCAACCAATAGTTAGCGCGGGTAACCTGCACGAAAGCTCATACATATAAGAAAATACAATAAGAAAATATAATTAATTTAACTTACTGAGAAAATATAATAAGAAATAACGAGGCTGTGTCATAGCTAATGCGTTATTGCGAGCGAGTGTGTCATCTAGTCACGCGTCAGAGCGCATTGTAGTTATTTTCACCGTCTAATTCTTATGGACAGGGAAGCTCGTTTGATAGTCTTAGTAGGAATAAAATAAGAAAATATAATTAATGTACTGAGAATAGATACTAAGAAATAATAATAACAAATTAATAATAACAACAATAATAATAATAATAATCATAAAAATGCATGTTTGAAACTGGAAAAGGGATTTTTTACATTAATTTTTTTATAGATGTTGGAAAAGAAAGGAGTAAAAGCAAGGTGTGGAGTTATTTTGATTTCACACACTTAAATATAGTGTTAATATGTATATTTAATTTAATATCATCTTTTACTTTTTTTATCTAAAAAGTTTTGTGTGTTTATTTTAATTTTTTTTGTTTGCTTATAAGTTAAATGTTCTTAAATATAGAAACTTTAATAAAATATAAGTTTTTCAAATTGGTTTGAAAATGTTGCACTTTTTGACAAAATATCGGTCAAAACATCGGTAATCGGTGGGCTAGGACTCCCCAAAATCGGGATTGGCACCGGACCCAAAAATCTGGCATCGGTCGGGCTCTATTATGTACTGTTGGCCATGCTCAATTTTTGTCATCTCCCTTCACAACAGGTGAAAAGAAAACAATTGCATCATACAAAGACAGCGTGCAGCACAGCATGCAGCATAACGTAAGTACATCAAAACTGTCAATGGGAATTAAATTTGATTTGATTCCAAATTTATCAAATTAACCCACTTCCATGTGTGCCAACTTGGTCTGCCTCCTTGTCTGGGCCATGACTTATTTGAGGGTATCGTCGCATATGACTTCGCTCTATACCTAAGTCATTTTGTCACAAATCAGAAATTCTTCACGTATAGAGAACTGAATGGACAGCTTAATCACTTCAGGTACCTCGGCGATGACGCCAGCAATAAGCCATGCAAAATGAATCCAGGAAGTGAGAAATTGAGTGGACATGCTGTCCAGAATTGGTGTTTCCTTAGACTTCTGCCTCTCTTGATTGGGGACAAAATTTAAAATCCAGTTGAAAATGAAGTTTGGCAATTTGTGTTGCTGCTAAGGCAAAAAGTTGAAATTGTTTGTGCTCCTGCCATTGCAACTAGTCAGATGGCCTACTTGAAAGTCCTTATTGAGGAGTATTTGCCGAGTCGACAGTATTGTTTTCCTAATCACCCACTTAAGCCGAAACATCATGTAACCCGTTAGAAAAATAGCAACGTTTTAAAAGAGTCCTGTAGCTTTAAGAAAAGGGAGGCTCCCTACCTAACTGTTAGGAGGACTTGTTTTGCGTCCTAATTAGTTTTATTGGCTGTAACAGGCAGTAATGTCTTAAGATCATTCTGGAAAATAGTTAGCCCCGCCCACTCCCAGGGACTTGGTTGAGACTGTTTGTCGCACAGCAAGAGGGGAGAACGGGAGAAAGAAAAAGACGATTAGAAGTAACAAATCATAATCGTTAATTTAAGCAGTAAACCTAAAGAGTAGCTCCGTAAATGACCCACGGACCAAATATTTTCCAGATCGCACACTTCAATCTCTTTCCTTGGGATCTTGGTAAGTTAAATGTTAAATTTGCTAAAGTATCGTAACTGTAGCAGCAACACGTGTGCTATTGACTCTGTGTTTCCTTGAAAATAGCATTAGCCACACGTGGCGTTTAATATTTTTCAGTTTGCACACTTCAGTTTCTTCCTTTGGGATTTCAGCGAGTTTAAATTTGAAATTTAGCTAAAATATCGCCATTGTAGCAGCAACACGTGTGTTATTAACTCCGTGTTTCCTTGAAAATAGCATTAGCCACACGTGGTATGTATAGCTATTGAGTTTCTCTCATATAAAGTTGAATGTTGCTATTTGAAAGCGTGAATCGCACTGTTATTGTATCATACGTGTATGAATGTGCTATGTAACATGTGTATGAATGTGCCATGTAATAACCTTGTGTTAATTTTAAGTAGGCTATAGCTCATTCAAGGTGGCTATTAGTTGAGCCTATGCACTTAAATGAAGTTAGCTAATGCAGTACTGTTAGAAACCATGCACTAGCGCTTAGCAAGTGCGCTACATTTGGGTATATGATGTAGCCATATCTTCTATTGTGCATGACAGTGCAAGAGGGTTAGTTCACATGCATTTAAATGATTTTACAATCAACTAATGATTTACTTGATTGTTAAAGGTTTATTGCCATGTATTTATATTGAGTTCATGGTTTAAAAAATTATTTGCTATAGTTACATCAGAATCAGAATCAGAATCAGAATCGGGTTTATTGCCAAGTAGGTTTACACATACAAGGAATTTGTTTTGGTCAGGTGGTGCGTAACAGTGAACATAAAATAAGATAAATAGAGTAAGATGAACAATAGTGCAGTAAAAACATAACAGACATCATAACATAACATAACATAACATAAACATAGTGCAAAACAATAACAATAGTGCAAGGGGATAAAGTGGTTTTAAGTACAGGTGCTGTCTGTTGGTGTCCGTGGGGGTCAGGATAACAGTACAGTGACAGTGGCATCAGTGGGGGTCCCGGGCCTTGTTGATAAGGCCAGCTGCAGTCGGGAAAAAACTGTTCTTATGACGTGAGGTTTTGGTTCTGATGGACCGCAGCCTCCTGCCGGAGGGGAGTGTTTGCAAGAGTTTGTGTCCAGGGTGGGAGGGGTCGGCCACAATCTTTCCTGCCCGCCTCAGGGCCCTGGAGGTGTGCAGGTCCTGGAGGGATGGCAGATTGCAGCCAATCACCCTCTCAGTGGCGCGAATGATACGCTGCAGTCTGCCCTTGTCCTTGGCAGTGGCAGCAGCGTACCAGATGGTGATGGAGGAGGTGAGGATGGACTCAATGATGGCAGTGTAGAAGTGCACCATCATTGTCATTGGCAGGTTGAACTTCTTCAGCTGCCGCAGGAAGTACATCCTCTGCTGAGCCTTCTTGGTGAGGGAGGTGATGTTCAGCTCCCACTTGAGGTCCTGGGTGATGATGGTGCCCAGGAAGCAGAAGGACTCCACAGTGTCGACTGGGGAGTCATGCAGGGTGATGGGGGCGGGTGGGGCTGCGTTCCTTCTGAAGTCCACTACCATCTCTACTGTCTTTAGGGCGTTGAGCTCCAGGTTGTTATGGCTGCACCAGGACACCAGATGTTCAATCTCTCTCCTGTAGGCAGACTCATCCCCACCAGAGATGAGTCCAATGAGAGTGGTGTCGTCTGCAAACTTCAGGAGCTTGACTGACTGATGACTGGAGGTGCAGCTATTGGTATACAGGGAGAAGAGTAGAGGAGAAAGGACGCAGCCTTGAGGGGAGCCGGTGCTGATGGTCCGGGAGTCGGAGACGTGTTTCCCCAGCTTCACGTGCTGCTTCCTGTCAGACAGGAAGTCGGTGATCCACCTGCAGGTGCAGTCAGGCACGTGCAGCTGGGAGAGCTTGTCCTGT
The DNA here is from genome assembly GCF_018555375.3 of Anguilla rostrata. NCBI lineage: Eukaryota > Metazoa > Chordata > Actinopteri > Anguilliformes > Anguillidae > Anguilla > Anguilla rostrata. The sequence goes on along the minus strand of NW_026985675.1, from coordinate 9,572 downwards.
AGTAGAGCCGGGATGATGGTATTGAAGGCGGAGCTGAAGTCCACAAACAGGATCCTGACATAGGTTCCTGCAGTGTCCAGGTGCTGGAGGATGAAGTGGAGGGCCATGTTTACAGCATCGTCCACAGACCTGTTGGCTCTGTATGCGAACTGCAGGGGGTCCAGGAGTGGGTCCGTGATGGTTTTGAGGTGGGACAGTACAAGGCGCTCAAAAGACTTCATTACCACAGAGGTCAGGGCGACGGGTCTGTAGTCATTGAGTCCTGCGGTCCTTGTTTTTTTGGACGGGGATAATGGTAGAGGTCTTGAAGCAGGCTGGTACGTGGCATGTCTCCAGTGAGGTGTTAAAAATGTCTGTGAACACCGGAGACAGCTGATCGGCACAGTGCTTCAGGGTGGAGGGAGAGACAGAGTCTGGTCCAGCTGCTTTGCGGGGGTTCTGTCTCTTGAATAGTCTGTTAACGTCCCTCTCCAGGAGGGAGAGAGTCGTCATTGTGATAGGGGAGGGGGAGGGGGCCTCTGAGGTAGGTGATTGTAGAGAGGCCCGGGCTCCTGCTGAGATGGGGGAGGAGGAGCTGGTGGTCTGGAGCTGGTGAATGGGTTCACGGGGGATGGTGTCAGGACTGTCCCATTGTCTTTCAAATCGGCAGTAAAACTCATTCAGGTCGTTGGCCAGGCGCAAGTCATTAGTGGAGTGGGGGCTTTCGGTTTGTAGTTGGTGATCTGTCTGAGGCCCTTCCAGACAGAGGCCGAGTTGTTTTCTGAGAACTGCTGTTGGAGTTTCTCAGAGTACAGTCGTTTAGCATCTCTCACCGCCTTGCTAAACCTGTATTTAGACTCTTTAAACCGGTCCTTGTCCCCACTCCTAAATGCTTCCTCCTTTGCCAGCCTTAGCTGTCTGAGTTTAGCTGTAAACCAGGGTTTGTCGTTGTTGTAGATAACCCTGGTGCGTGATGGTACACAGCTGTCCTCACAGAAGCTGATGTATGATGTCACAGCCTCTGTGTACTCATCCAGACTGATGGTAGCAGTCCTGAAAACATCCCAGTCAGTGCAGTCCAAGCACGTGCGAAGATCCTCCATAGCTTCACTGGTCCACTTCTTAGATGTCCTCACAACAGGTTTGCAGAGTTTTAATTTCTGCCTGTATGCACGAATCAGGTGGACTATGATGTGGTCAGAGTGTCCCAGTGCAGCGCGGGGGACGGCGTGATAGGCACGGTTGATTGTACTGTAGCAGTGATCTAAAGTGTTCTCCTCTCTGGTCGGGCATTTAATCAACTGGTGGTATTTAGGCAGTTCGTGGCTGAGATTCCCTTTGTTGAAGTCGCCGAGGACGATAACGAAAGAGTCCGGGTTTGTCCGCTCCACACACAGTATCTGGTCGGCGAGCGTACGCTGTGCCTCCTGCACGAGGGCTTGCGGTGGAATGTAAACACCGACCAGAATGAATGAAGCGAACTCGCGGGGGAGTAGAAGGGTTTGCAGTTGATGAAAAAAGTTTCCAGAACAGGAGAACAGTGCTGCATAATCACTGTAACATCTTTACACCAGCCACTGTTTGTATAAAAACAAATACCTCCACCTTTCATTTTGCCGGAGCGCTCTGTGTCGCGATCCGCTCTGAATAGCTGAAAGCCTGCCAGCTGCAGCGCAGAGTCCGGTATCGATCCACACAGCCAAGTTTCCGTGAAGCACAAAACGGAAGATGTTGAAAAGTCTCTGTTTTTATCCACCAGTAGCTGGAGTTCGTCCAGTTTATTGCACAGCGATCGCACGTTAGATAGAAATATTCCCGGTAACGGAGTGCGTAGACCGCGTCTGCGGAGACGCACGAGCGCACCGGCACGTTTCCCTCTCCTCCGGCGTTTCACTGCGTGAACAAGGGTGAGCGTACCTTTGACAAAAGTGACCAGTAATTCCGCAGATGTGATGAGAATGTTCGGAAATAAATCCACAGGAGTTGTTACCCTGATATTCATGAGCTCTTCCCTGGTGAAAGAGTTCCGGATGCTATCGCAAAACACTGAATTTACAAACAAAACAAGGCAAAACAATGCGCACCAACACACCGAGGCAGCCATCCGCGGCGCCATCTTGATCGAGTATATGGAAAATACCTTGCTCATAATTCATGATTAATGGTTAAAGAGTGATAGAATATTTGATAAAATGAAACTGTACAGTTGAACATTTATAAAGTGTACTATTTGGTTTATTAGTAACACTTTTACACTTTTGAGGTTACAATGATGCCTTAAAGAAAAAAACTAAGATTGAGAAAAGTATTCAGTTGTTATAATAGCCTGTTGTCATACAGGCTGGGTTTTTGGATACCTGAGAAGAAACCTGTGAACCTAGGATTCTCTCCCTGACGAGGGAGATGGCGAGCCGACCAGCTTGATCAACTTGATTCATCTTCATCCATTGAGGAAGAACCCCCTGATACCCCTTGTTTCTCCCAACCCCACTCTGGTGTGGTAGGATTGTGATTGAGAAATTACACAATTTTATTTGATACTTTATTTTTTGTAAAAAGGGTACACCCAACCAACAATACTGACTTGAAACTAACTAAATTGAACTTGACCAATTGAACTGAACCAGACTGAACAGAAGACATTCAGAACTGAATGGACAGTGAATACAGTTACAACACTCAGGACATTGATATGAAGACAAATGAATGTGTTTGAATGTGATAAGCTTTACATATTGTCGTTACGTTTTCTTTAATACAGTTCTAACCATTTTGCACTTACTTTCTGGCTCCGGTTGTTCATTGTGTCCATCTCTTCATTCATAACCTCTCCTTACGAACCTAGCTTTAACCTGAAAATATTTACCTACTGCTAAGTGACCCTTTAGGTGGGTTACAGTCATCATATACGTGACTATCCTGAACTGATACTTTGCTTTGGGCCTCTTATTCGCTCTTGGACCCTTAGGTTTGAGAGTAAACACACTTTTTAAACAGTGTGCTCGCAAATTACACAACTTCAAGAATTTGTGATCTGTTGATTATTTAGGCCTCCAGCTACGTAGCTCTGTGGCTGTACACAATGTCACCGTTAAAGGCACAAGCTACAAAAAAAGCCACGTGTGTTGTCTTTGAGAAGAATGATGAGGGACTAGTCTTTGGCAAGATAGAACTGATTCTTGTTTGCAACAGTTGTGTTTACTTTGTCACAGAGAAATGCCAGTCTGATTTCCTTTTTGATCAGGGGATTTACTGCCTAAAGATGGGCTCAGAGAACCCCATTTCAAATTATTTCTGCCTCGAACATGCAAGCCTGCTTGACTATTACCCTTTGCCTGTGTACAACATGTTTGGTCTGTCTCTAATAGCCCTTCGCCACTCCTTTCCTTCAGAATGTCTGATATAAGTGAGAGCATCAAGGACGCAGTCATTTCTGTCCTGCCAAGTGTGCCAGAAGAAACGATCTTACACCAGGGAGTGGAAAGCAAAGATGACTTGCAGTACATAAGAGAACAGGAAATTGCAGAGGTTATTTGACCAATTCAGTGCAGAAAACTTTTAAATGCATGGAAATGAGCAGGTACTGTATATTTACTACTTCACTACCAAATTAAAGAGTGTATTAAAAAGCTTATTGTTTTATCTAATTAATTATGGCATAATTTTAGTCAATATTCATAATGATAGATTTTTGTTTTCATTGCCAGATGCCATAAGTTGTGCTACCCCCTACTCCAGTCCCCAGAAGGCAGTTCATCACTGTCAAGCTCCTTGAGATCCAGTAGCCCTTCACCATCACATTCCATTCCATTCCATAACTTGGCGTCATTTTGATGTCAATACTTTTGAGTAACTTGGCATTTTTGTTGTAAACATGTTTTTTATGAGATATCATTTCTTTTTGCAAAGAGTTTTATTATGAGAGTGAGAAATGCGAAGTGACCCTGTAAGAAACGTTTGTGGATTATGGCTATCCTTGTGTGAATTTGTACAGTCTGATGAGCGTGTACTGTTTAGCAGTTTCGGTTTGCTATCTATGTAAAACAGTGGCTGTGACAAAGGGTGCGGTGGCGTATAAGTGTAAAACGTATCAGAGATGCATGTGAAATATGGCCAGTGTATGTACTCACGTCCATCCAACTGACAAAAGAATCAGCAAGCCCGTAGAATTATAACTCTCTAGGTCGCAACTTGTGTAGCCTTCTGTCCTGCTCCGTTGTCTGTTATTTCGTGGAGATGCACTTTTAGTGTTTGTAAGGTTTATAAGGCATTTTGATAGGCTTATCTGCAGGTAGGAATCCTCTTCGCTGTTTTGCTAAACTAGAACCGGAAAACATGATAGTGGAGAATAGGAGCAGACGCATATGTCCCAGCAGGTTTTGCATATGAGAAAATAACAACAGTGTGAGAGAAATTAGGGTGAAATTATTAAATTTCGGAGTTGAAACAATATGTTTTTAGCAGAATGGGCATGTAGGTGAAAGTTGACATGATCACGGAGTATAGTGCGAAGTAAATGGAGTGACCATGAGCGAGCTTATATTCCTTATCGAACGGTATATATAACAGTCGCTATAAAGTGCCAGCTGTTAAAGTGGGGGGTTAAGTAACACGTGAAATCTATTGCACTGCTATGTTTTTTTCATGTTCAGTACTAGTACTGAATCATGTTTTTAAATGTAATATTTTAATGGGTAGTTGCAGAACGTACATACATAGTAATTGTTTGTATGTGGCTGGATAGAGAACAGGGCGAGGTAACATGATGTAGAAATGTGGCGTTTGCTGATAAGAAGGTTTTGTACAGTAGCCAAGTGAAGAAATGTAGTTAGTAGAAATGGCACAGCTGTGAACTGGTGTAACCTTTTGATAAAAGTATTACATTTGCCATCATGAAATGCATATGGGTGGCCATGAGTGAGTTTTGGTAAAGAAAATATAAGTGTAAGAGAACGTTAGTGTAAAAGAGGAAATTACTACCCCCTTTCTCACCTCTCCATCTCTACCTTTGAATACCACTCTGTCTCAATCACCTATCCTGTTAACTTGTACATTGTTGTTATCTATCGCCCTCCAGGGCCCCTGGGAAGCTTCCTCGACGAGCTCAACACCCTGCTCAGCTCCTTCCCAGAGAATGGTGTAGAGGGGAGTCAAACTGGGACCCAGAAAAGGCTGGCATTTGAACGGGCCTGCAGGCTGGGACTCATCCTGTACTTCAAAGAACCCAGAGCCGTGTGATAAAACAATAAGTTACTTGGACTTCCTCGGGATAAGCAGGCCATTTGGCTCTCTGGAATGTTGCCATCTGGACACATCTAAGATAAGGGGAACTAGTCTCTTTGTCTATGGTTGTGGGGGTATGTGTGTTCGGGCCATTAAGGGTAAAAAGATCATCAGGCCTCTGGACAAATGGTGGGGCAACTACGCTTGACAGTTCCACAGTGCCGTTATGTGGGCCCCTCTATCATTACACTTTTTATTTATTTTCTGGATCTGGACTCTAAACCATCTGTTTATCATATTTACAAACCCCGGAAAACCTTACAAACCATGCACGTGTTTTCATTATATTACTGTATTATGCCTTATGTAATAATAACATGGATTGCATGTAAAATGCTTCAACAAAAGGGTATTTTCATGACAACTGCACCATAATATTACATCCCCTGGACATGTTTGGCATATTCAGGAAAATTCCAGAAATGAATGAAAAATGTTTCATACCCAATAAAATTTAATAAAACATATTTTAAAGTGTATCCAATGCCACAGCGTTCGTTATAGAAGAACTGGTTAATTATTTCTGTGTCGGGAATTCAGATCTATGAGATCGCTATTCGCCCAACGAACTGCGGAAGCGCATTCCGGTGCCCACGCCATCTATCTGGAGGACGTGTACCGCTTATAACGTGTTTCCAATTACACCAAGTTCGTTTTAGATGTACTGGCTAATTATATCTGTCTCGGGAATTTGGATTCATGAGATCGCTAATAGCATTATACTCTGTATTTAAAACGGGTGAGGCACACAACTGCTGCCGATTACAGGTTAGTATTCTATCAATTATTTTGTTTAAATTGTATCCAGTGCCACAGCGTTCGTTATAGAAGAATTCGTGAATTATCTCTGTGTCGGGAATTCAGATTTATGAGATCGCTATTCGCCTAACGAACTGCGGAAGCGCATTCCGGTGCCCACGCGATCTATCAGGAGGACGTGTACCGCTTGCAAATTGTCTCCAATTACACCAAGTTCCTTTTAGATGTACTGGCTAATTATATCTGTCTCGGGAATTTGGATTTATGAGGTCGCTAATAGCATTATACTCTATTTAAAACGGGTGACGCACACAACTGCTGCCGATTACAGGTTAGTATTCTATCAATTATTTTGTTTAAATTGTATCCAATGCCACAGCGTTCATTATAGAAGAACTGTTTAATTATTTCTGTGTCGGGAATTCAGATTTATGAGATCGCTATTCGCCCAACGAACTGCGGAAGCGCATTCCGGTGCCCACGCGATCTATCTGGAGGACATGTACCGCTTATAACGTGTTTCCAATTACACCAAGTTCGTTTTAGATATACTGGCTAATTATATCTGTCTCGGGAATTTGAATTTATGAGATCGCTAATAGCATTATACTCTGTATTTAAAACGGGTGACGCACACAACTGCTGCCGATTACAGGTTAGTATTCTATCAATTATTTTGTTTAAATTGTATCCAGTGCCACAGCGTTCGTTATAGAAGAACTGGTTAATTATTTCTGTGTCGGGAATTCAGATTTATGAGATCGCTATTCGCCCAACGAACTGCGGAAGCGCATTCCGGTGCCCAGGCGATCTATCAGGAGGACATGTACCGCTTGTAAATTGTCTCCAATTACACCAAGTTCGTTTTAGATGTACTGGCTAATTATATCTGTCTCGGGAATTTGGATTTATGAGGTCGCTAATAGCATTATACTCTGTATTTAAAACGGGTGACGCACACAACTGCTGCCGATTACAGGTTAGTATTCTATCAATTATTTTGTTTAAATTGTATCCAATGCCACAGCGTTCATTATAGAAGAACTGGTTAATTATTTCTGTGTCGGGAATTCAGATTTATGAGATCGCTATTCGCCCAACGAACTGCGGAAGCGCATTCCGGTGCCCACGCGATCTATCTGGAGGACGTGTACCGCTTATAACGTGTTTCCAATTACACCAAGTTCGTTTTAGATATACTGGCTAATTTAATCTGTCTCAGGAATTTGAATTTATGAGATCGCTAATAGCATTATACTCTGTATTTAAAACGGGTGACGCACACAACTGCTGCCGATTACAGGTTAGTATTCTATCAATTATTTTGTTTAAATTGCATCCAGTGCCACAGCGTTCGTTATAGAAGAATTCGTGAATTATTTCTGTGTCGGGAATTCAGATTTATGAGATCGCTATTCGCCTAACGAACTGCGGAAGCGCATTCCGGTGCCCACGCGATCTATCTGGAGGACGTGTACCGCTTATAACGTGTTCCAATTACACCAAGTTCGTTTTAGATATACTGGCTAATTATATCTGTCTCGGGAATTTGAATTTATGAGATCGCTAATAGCATTATACTCTGTATTTAAAACGGGTGAGGCACACAACTGCTGCCGATTACAGGTTAGTATTCTATCAATTATTTTGTTTAAATTGCATCCAGTGCCACAGCGTTCGTTATAGAAGAATTGTGAATTATTTCTGTGTCGGGAATTCAGATTTATGAGATCGCTATTCGCCTAACGAACTGCGGAAGCGCATTCCGGTGCCCACGCGATCTATCTGGAGGACGTGTACCGCTTGTAACTTGTTCCAATTACACCAAGTTCGTTTTAGATATACTGGCTAATTATATCTGTCTCGGGAATTTGGATTTATGAGGTCGCTAATAGCATTATACTCTGTATTTAAAACGGGTGACGCACACAACTGCTGCCGATTACAGGTTAGTATTCTATCAATTATTTTGTTTAAATTGCATCCAGTGCCACAGCGTTCGTTATAGAAGAATTCGTGAATTATTTCTGTGTCGGGAATTCAGATTTATGAGATCGCTATTTGCCTAACGAACTGCGGAAGCGCATTCCGGTGCCCACGCAGGTGCTTCTTCGTTAACTGTGGAGCCCAATCGCCTCTTTTATTTGCCCCAGGCATTTAAAAGGCCTCATTATTCATTAAGCTAGCTGCATTCAAAATCCGTTTTAGAAAGACGCTATGTTACGAACACCGTTTAAAAGGGTGACAGTGCTAGGCAGATGAATTTGTGCTAAGTCTGAAAATGCAGGCATCCCATTTCGTGGTGATTTCATTATGGCGTGTGCTATTTACAGCTGCTCTAGACGACCATAAAATAATCCTCCTCTTAAGTTTTTCGGTATCCGAGTCATTTTTACTATTTCCTTTAGCCTACTTAACCAAATAATTACTTGGCAGAAAGCGTAATCAGCTTGCTATATTTGGTAGTCCAGTAGTAGCCTGTGCTAAAACAGTTCGCAACTTCGGCTACCAAGCCATTTGACTAGCTAGCTAACCTTAACCGGCAAACATTCAATCTGTCAAACGTGTTTGGCGGCTTGTCAGTCGTGTACATTCCGTAAATGTCTACCTGGGCCATGCTTCACGCATGTGACAAAGCTACTATAATCCCGATTTTGGGATAAACACTTTTTCAGTTTCACGAAGCGAATTAAGAGTTTCAAGGTTCATTTGCTGAATATACAACACACACACACACAGAATTTAACGAAATTAACCATCTTGGCATTTATAAAGGAACATGTTTTTAGCATTTAAGAGACCGACAAGCTAGGCATTTAAGACAGTGGTTCTCAGAATCGGTTCTGGGGGCTCCTTGCGTATATTGGCTTTTCTCCATTGGTTTTGATGATTTACAAGAAAAAAATAATAGCCTAATAATAATTAGAAATTCAACGTAGGCTACATTATTTTTCTTCATGCACCAGGTGGAAAACTTGCCGTACAAAGTGCGTTGTCATATTTACACGCCTGCAGATCAGTTATTAAAATACTTGGTAGATTTGTTCATCACCGCTGAGTGTTAATTTTTGTTCGGTAGAAAGTGATTTGCGAACGATCGGTCACCTAGCGTCACCCAGCAAGTGAACACCACAAACGGCGATGGAGTAGCTAGTAGTAGCAGGCTCATTATCTGACTGGCGAAAACCTACGACGATAACTTGCTCGGTTAACAGATCTACCAGACAGTTATACGAAAATTTGCCTAGTCAAATCACCAGTAGCCTACACATCTCCGATTGATTGACCATCAGTGTAGTCAATGTTCTTCCCCTGTGGTTCATATTGCTAACGCGTGAGCTAACCACGGACAGCCTACCTAGCTCACTGGCAAGCTGATATGCTAGCTAAGCATATTCGTTTTGCTGAGAAACATAAATTGAAGATAACTGAACATAGCCTAATTGTATTTTTAATGTCATACATAACGTGATTACATGACACAGTACAGTCACGGATGGAAACTAAACTCCGTAAACATCTGATAATATATTTTAAAACATAACGGCAGA
>NW_026985673.1:0-7790 GCF_018555375.3 Anguilla rostrata | reverse complement strand
AATGTGTTTGAAGACTTTTTTTGGAAGAAATATGTCAGTGGAAAATCAGAAAAATACATAAGGCTATAGGCTTATGTCCAAAATGTGAAAATAATGACAATAAATTAAAAAATGCAATTATTATTCCAATGCATGGGAAATCATCTTTATTGAACAACCCGGTGAAATAAATAGTAACAATGTGTTTGAAGACTTTTTTGGAAGAAATATATGTCAGTGGAAAATCAGAAAAATACATAAGGCTATAGGCTTATGTCCAAAATGTGAAAATAATGCTAATCTTTTAAAAATGCAATTCATTAATTCCAATGCATGGGAAATCACCTTTATTGAACAACCACCAGTGAAATAAATGAGCAACAATGTGTTTGAAGACTTTTTGGAGAAAAATCGTGTCAGTGGAAAATCAGAAAAATACATAAGGCTATAGGCTTATGTCCAAAATGTGAAAATAATGCAATAAATGTAAAAATGCAATTAATTGATTTGGATCAATGGAAATCATCTTTATTGAACAACCCCAAATAATGAGCAACAATGTGTTTGAAGACTTTTTGGAAAAATATATGTCAGTGGAAAATCAGAAAAATACATAAGGCTATAGCTTATGTCCAAATGTGAAAATAATGCTAAATTTAAAAATGCAATTAATTGATTCAATGCAATGGAAATCACCTTTATTGAACAACCACGGTGAAATAAATGAGTAACATTGTGTTTGAAGACTTTTTTGGAAGAAATATATGTCAGTGGAAAATCAGAAAAATACATAAGGCTATAGGCTTATGTCCAAAATGTGAAAATAATGCTAAATCATTAAAAATGCAATTCATTAATTCCAATGCATGGGAAATCATCTTTATTGAACAACCCCGGTGAAATAAATGAGCAACAATGTGTTTGAAGACTTTTTTGGAAGAAATATATGTCAGTGGAAAATCAGAAAAATACATAAGGCTATAGGCTTATGTCCAAATGTGAAAATAATGCAAATTTTAAAAATGCAATTCATTATTCCAATGCATGGAAATCATCTTTATTGAACAAACCCGGTGAAATAAATGAGACAACAATGTGTTTTGAAGACTTTTTTGGAAGAAATATATGTCAGTGGAAAATCAGAAAAATACATAAGGCTATAGGCTTATGTCCAAAATGTAAAATAATGCATAAATTAAAAATGCAATTAATTGATTGATCAATGGGAAATCATCTTTATTGAACAACCCGGTGAAATAAATGAGCAACAATGTGTTTGAAGACTTTTTTGGAAGAAATATATGTCAGTGGAAAATCAGAAAATACATAAGGCTATAGGCTTATGTCCAAAATGTGAAAATAATGCATAAATTAAAAATGCAATTATTAATTCATGCAATGGAAATCATCTTTATTGAACAACCCCGTGAAATAAAATGAGCAACAATGTGTTTGAAGACTTTTTTGGAAGAAATATATGTCAGTGGAAAATCAGAAAAATACATAAGGCTATAGGCTTATGTCCAAAAATGTGAAAATAATGCAATAAATTAAAAATGCAATTAATGTTCTGGATCAATGGAAATCATCTTTATTGAACAACCACCGGTGAAATAAATGAGCACAATGTGTTTGAAGACTTTTTGGAAGAATATATGTCAGTGGAAAATCAGAAAAAATACATAAGGCTATAGGCTTATGTCCAAAATGTGAAAATAATGCATAAATTAAAAATGCAATTATTGATTCGCAATGCATGGAAATCATCTTTATTGAACAACCCGTGAAATAAATGAGCAACAATGTGTTTGAAGACTTTTTTGGAAGAAATATATGTCAGTGGAAAATCAGAAAAATACATAAGGCATAGGCTTATGTCCAAAATGTGAAAATAATGCTAAATTTAAAAATGCAATTCATTAATTCCAATGCATGGGAAATCATCTTTATTGAACAACCCAGTGAAATAAATGAGCAACAATGTGTTTGAAGACTTTTTGGAGAAAATATATGTCAGTGGAAAATCAGAAAAATACATAAGGCTATAGGCTTATGTCCAAAATGTGAAAATAATGCAATAAATGTAAAAATGCATTAATTGATTTGGATCAATAGGAAATCATCTTTATTGAACAACCCGTGAAATAAATGAGCAACAATGTGTTTGAAGACTTTTTGGAAGAAATATTGTCAGTGGAAAATCAGAAAAATACATAAGGCTATAGGCTATGTCCAAATGTGAAAATAATGCAAAAATTTAAAAATGCAATTATTGATTTGCCAATGCATGGAAATCACTTATTGAACAACCCCGGTGAAATAAATGAGCAACAATGTGTTTGAAGACTTTTTTGGAAGAAATATATGTCAGTGGAAATTTTGAAAAATACATAAGGCTATAGGCTTATGTCCAAAATGTGAAAAAAATACAATAAATTAAAAAAATGCAATTCATTAATTCCAATGCATGGGAAATCATCTTTATTGAACAACCCCGGTGAAATAAATTGAAATATATGTCAGTGGAAAATCAGAAAAATACATAAGGCTATAGGCTTATGTCCAAAATGTGAAAATAATGCAATAAATTAAAAATGCAATTCATTAATTCCAATGCATGGAAATCATCTTTATTGAACAACCCCGGTGAATAAATGAGCAACAATGTGTTTGAAGACTTTTTGGAAGAAATATATGTCAGTGGAAAATCAGAAAAATACATAAGGCTATAGGCTTATGTCCAAAATGTGAAAATAATGCAAATTTTAAAAAATCAATTAATTCCAATGATGGAAATCACTCTTTATTGAACAACCCCGGTGAAATAAATGAGCAACAATGTGTTTGAAGACTTTTTTGGAAGAAATATATGTCAGTGGAAAATCAGAAAAATACATAAGGCTATAGGCTTATGTCCAAAATGTGAAATAATGCTAATTTTAAAAATGCAATTCATTAATTCCAATGCATGGGAAATCATCTTTATTGAACAACCCCGTTGAAATAAATGAGCAACAATGTGTTTGAAGACTTTTTGGAAGAAATATATGTCAGTGGAAAATCAGAAAAATACATAAGGCTATAGGCTTATGTCCAAAATGTGAATATAATGCTAAATTTTAAAAATGCAATTCATTAATTCCAATGCATGGAAATCATCTTTATGAACAACCCACGGTGAAATAAATGAGCAACAATGTGTTTGAAGACTTTTTGGAAGAAAATATATGTCAGTGGAAAATCAGAAAAATACATAAGGCTATAGGCTTATGTCCAAAATGTGAAAATAATGCTAAATATTAAAAAATGCAATTAATTGATTTCCATCAATAGGAAATCATCTTTATTGAACAACCCGTGAAATAAATGAGCAACAATGTGTTTGAAGACTTTTTTGGAAGAAATATATGTCAGTGGAAAATCAGAAAAATACATAAGGCTATAGGCTTATGTCCAAAATGTGAAATAATGCTAAAATTTTTAAAAATGCAATTCATTAATTCCAATGCATGGGAAATCATCTTTATTGAACAACCCCGGTGAAATAAATGAGCAACAATGTGTTTGAAGACTTTTTTGGAAAAATATGTGTCAGTGGAAAATCAGAAAAAATACATAAGGCTATAGGCTTATGTCCAAAAATGTGAAAATAATGCAAAAATGTAAAAATGCAATTAATTGATTTGGATCAATAGGAAATCATCTTTATTGAACAACCCCGGTGAAATAAATGAGCAACAATGTGTTTGAAGACTTTTTTGGAAGAAATATATGTCAGTGGAAAATCAGAAAAAATACATAAGGCTATAGCTTATGTCCAAAATGTGAAAATAATGCTAAATTTTAAAAATGCAATTCATTAATTCCAATGCATGGGAAATCATCTTTATTGAACAACCCCGTGAAATAAATGAGCAACAATGTGTTTGAAGACTTTTTTGGAAGAAATAATGTCAGTGGAAAATCAGAAAAATACATAAGGCTATAGGCTTATGTCCAAAATGTGAAAATAATGCTAAATTTAAAATGCAATTCATTAATCCAATGCATGGGAAATCATCTTTATTGAACAACCCGGTGAAATAAATGAGCAACAATGTGTTTGAAGACTTTTTTGGAAGAAAATATATGTCAGTGGAAAATCAGAAAATACATAAGGCTATAGGCTTATGTCCAAAATGTGAAAATAATGCAATAAAATTAAAAAATGCAATTAATTGATTCGATCAATAGGAAATCATCTTTATTGAACACACCGGTGAAATAAATGAGCAACAATGTGTTTGAAGACTTTTTGGAAGAAATATATGTCAGTGGAAAATCAGAAAATACATAAGGCTATAGGCTTATGTCCAAAATGTGAAAATAATGCAAAATTTAAAAAATGCAATTATTATTCCAATGCATGGAAATCATCTTTATTGAACAACCCCGGTGAAATAAATGAGCAACAATGTGTTTGAAGACTTTTTGGAAAAAATATGTCAGTGGAAAATCAGAAAAATACATAAGGCTATAGGCTTATGTCCAAAATGTGAAAATAATGCAAATTTAAAAAATGCAATTAATTGCATTGGATGCAATGGAATCATCTTTATTGAACAACCCCGGTGAAATAAATGAGCAACAATGTGTTTGAAGACTTTTTTGGAAGAAATATATGTCAGTGGAAAATCAGAAAAATACATAAGGCTATAGGCTTATGTCCAAAATGTGAAAATAATGCATAAATTAAAAATGCAATTCATTAATTCCAATGCATGGAAATCATCTTTATTGAACAACCCCGGTGAAATAAATGAGCAACAATGTGTTTGAAGACTTTTTTGGAAGAAATATATGTCAGTGGAAAATCAGAAAAATACATAAGGCTATAGGCTTATGTCCAAATAGTGAAAATAATACAATAAATTAAAAAATGCAATTCATTGATCCAAGATGAAAATCACTTTATTGACAACCCGTGAAAAAATGAGCAACAATGGTTTGAAGATTTTGGAAAAATATGTCAGTGGAAAATCAGAAAAAACATAAGGCTATAGGCTTATGTCCAAAATGAAAAATTAATGCCAATCATTGAAAAAAAAGCAATTATTACATAACATTTGAACCGTGAATATGGACATGGTGAATTTGAATATGGTGGAATCAAAAAAACTAGAGTTATTCAATGGAAAATAATGCAATTAATCATATTATCACTGGGAACCTTTACACCTGAATAGGAACAGTTTGAGACTTTGAAAATATCAGTGAATCAGAAAAATAAGCTAGTGTCCAATGTGAAAACAATTAAATAATATTCACATGAATTATTGACACCGTGAATAAATGAGAACATGTTTTGACTTTGAAAAATATTCAGGGAACGAAAACAAGAGGTTATGTCAAATGTGAATATAATTAACAATCTTATCAAGGAATCTTTATTGAAACGGAAAATGAAGGTTTGAAGACTTGAAAATGCAGTGAATAAAATATAGGAAGGTGCCAAGTGAATAACAAAAATCATTATTCTGAATTATACACCGTGAATAGAACAGTGTAGATTTGAAAATTCGGGAATAAAAAAACAGTGTTTCCAAGAAAACTAATAAAAGCATATATAGCATGAATATTATTGAAACCGAAATATGAGAATGTTTGAGACTTTGGAAGAAATTCTGAAACAAAAAACTAGGCTTGTAAGTGAATATCAATTAAAATCATCATTATCATAAAATAAAATAAAAAGCAATATTATTGCATGATCATTTTATGAACACCGTGAAAAAAGGACATGTTTGAGCTTTTGAAATAGTCTGAAAATCAAAAAATACTAGCTATAGCTTTTCAATGTGAAAATATGCAAAAAGCAATTATTTGCATGAATTATTGAACCGTGAAAAGGAAGTGTTGAGATTTTGAGAATAGTCATGAAAATCGAAACAAACTATAGGCTTGTCCAAATGTGAAAATAATGCAAATTAAAAATGCAATTCATTAATTGATAATGGAAATCACTTTATTGAACAACCACGTGAAATAAATGAGCAACAATGTGTTTGAAGACTTTTTGGAAGAAATATGCAGTGGAAAATAGAAAAATACATAAGGCTATAGGCTTATGCCAAATGTGAAAATAATGCTAAATTTTAAAAATGCAATATTTTCAACATGGAAATAACTTATTGAACAACCACTGAAATAAATAGCAAAAATTGTTTGAAGACTTTTGGAAGAAATATTGTCAGTGAAATAGAAAATACATAAGGCTATAGGCTTATGTCAAATGTGAAATAATGCAAAAATTAAAAATGCAATTAATTATGAGAACATTTGAAGAAATATGCTGTTGAACTGGAATTATGTCATGGAAAAAAAAAAAGCATTATTCAAAGAAATATATTAAAAATGATATAACAATGGAAACTTTTTGAAACGAAAAAATAAAATGTTAGCTTTGAAAATTATGAAAATAAAAATAGCATAATTCCAAATAAATGAAATAAAAGAATATTCAATGGAATTATGAAACCGTAAAAAACATTGAAGCTTTTAAAATATCTAAATAAAATATAAGCTGGATAAAATTAAAACTAATAAAACATTTATATTGGAAATTTATGAAACAGAATAATAGCATGTTAATTGAAAATTATGAAATCAATATGTAATACCAAAATTGAAAACTAATTAACAATTATTGAGAATTTTATGAAAGAAATAAATAACATGTTTTAAATTGAAGAATATTAGAATCAAATATAGGATACTACAAGTGAAAATGAATTAAAATTAATTCATGAATCATCTAGCAACTGAAAGGAAATGAAATTTGAAAATTGTCATGGAATCATATACAACATGCCAATAAATACTAAATTTAAATATTATAATCATGAGGAAATCTAAACCGTGAAAATGCAATGTTAAAAAAATTCAGTGAAATGAAAATAATAGAACTTGTATTGAATATGAAATTAATGAATATGAAAGAAATAAAAAGTATTAATTGAAAATATTATAATATAATAGAATTTTAAACTTAAATATGTAGAATGAATTAACATAGCTACAATTGAATATCTATAAAAGCAATATAAATGAATATTGAAAAGAAATCATTTGAACTTGAAAAATAATATGAAAATGAAAAAAATAACAAGCTAGTCAATATATCAAATTAAAAGCTTCATTATTCATGAATCATTATTGAAACAATAATATACAACGTGTAAGATATGTTGAAATTTTGAAAATGAATAATAAAATACAAAGTATAGCATAAATTAAAAAGCAAATTAAATAATAAGGAATCTTTTGAAAACCGTGAAAAGAACAAGTTTGAAGCTTTAGAATATGTCGGAAAAAAAAAAGGCTAGTATCAAAGAAATAATCAAATTTAAAATGATTCATTATTCGAATCAGGAAATACTTAACAACCAAATAGAAAATGTTTGAGTTGGAGAAAATTCAGAAAAACAAAGCAATAGCAAAGGAATAAATTATAAATAATTATGCAATGTAATTTATGAACACCGGAAAAAGGAAATGTTTGAATTTTTGAAGAAATAGAAAAAAAAATAAAGGCTTAGGTTATTCAAAATTGAAATTAAAAATTAAAATTATTACATTGGAAATACTTTGAACAACCGTGAAAAATAAATTGTTTGAAATTTGAAAATATATGTCATGGAAATAAAAATACATAAGGCATAGGCTATTCCAAATGAAATAACTAAATTTAAAACATGTAATTCAATAATGTTCTTTTAATATGAGGAACTAAAAAATACTAAGCAAGGTGATTTAAATTGTGAAAAAAAATT
>NW_026985672.1:0-7512 GCF_018555375.3 Anguilla rostrata | reverse complement strand
ATACAAGGGGACTTTCTGTTTGTCCACATGGATCATTCATGTCTACTTTACTGTGGATGCTGTTTAACTGTACCTCACTTTAGCATAATTCCCCCCCCCCCCCCCCCCCCCCCCCCCCCCCCCCCCCCCCCCCCCCCCCCCCCCCCCCCCCCCCCCCGAAGGAAATTATACAGAAAGAATGACAGTCACAGTATCACGTGGAATAATTCAGATATACAGTTAGGACTCTGGAGGAAATGCTATCAAGTTGGGTTATATTTTGGCAATCTTGAGATTACTGGAAATTGCTGCTCTAACTATACCTCAACTTTAGCTCAATTCTGTTATTCTGAAGAAAGTGCTATCAAGTTGGGGCATATTTTGGCAAACTTTATCTCAAAGGAAATTATTCAGTAAGAACGGCAGTCACAGTATCACGTGGAATAATTCAGATATACAGTTAGGACTCTAGAGAAATGCTATCCAGTTGGGGTATATATTGGCAATCATGAACTACCTGGAAATCATCTAAGAACGAAAGCGGGGGGGGGGGGGGGGGGGGGGTTTTTTTTTTTTTTTTTTTTTTTTTTTTTTTTTTTTTTTGAAGAGATGCACATTTTGAAAGTCAACATTTGGGTAACTTCAATCTGGAGTACTAATTTGTGTCTTTTATCAGTAAGTGCTTCATTTTGGGGTAGCTGCAATTGTGGCACCCCATTCAATTACCATGTTACAGAAAGATAATCTGCAAGTTCATAGGAGAGAGGGAGGGCTCTGTTTCTTCGACAGGGATCTAGCCTGTCTGTTTTACACTGTAAGCTGCATTTTATACCTCAAGTTTCAGAAACAGCCATGGACCTAGGTGAAGAGAATGGTTGAATTGATTTAGTCCCTTCTGAACATGATTGGGGCTCTTGATTCGGAAGGTTGAACGTTTATTTTTTCCCCGTACGTGTTTTATTGTTGGGGTGCTTTTCGGGTACAACACCTGTTGACTCCTTGCAACAAGCAATGTATTGGAAACCTACACATTTGGGTTATTTCAAACTGGCACATTCATTGTGACTTTTAAAAAGTATGTGATTCATTTTGGGATTGCAAATCTTGTGACGTAGATTCAAATTTTCATGACAGGTGAAGATATTTTGCAATACCCACAGCAAGTTTAAATGGCTTTACTTTTGTGATGACCTATCATGTATTTCTGACCATCAAGTCCGCTTACAGTAATTTTTTAGCTTATATCTTCTCTTTCCAAATAATTGTGATTTTAGGTGCCAGACAAATCTGTCAGTTCTCTCCCTAAGATCGTTCGCAACACATCAACATGAGGGTCATTTGATTCTATAACAATGGCAGATGACTGGGGTGGGCGTTGAGCCCATTTAGTCAAAATTTCAGTCTACAAGAGTATAACCAGGGGGAATCTATGAGGAACAACACAAGTAATTTGAAGGATTGGAGGACAGATACAGGATTCAATTTGGGATCTTCAAGGAACAATTTAAGTGAGTGCGTTTCAAATTTACGGTTTTGCCTCATTTTTTTGACACATTGACGAGGCTATGTAAAAAATTCATTAACTTTGGCGATACCTGGAGTACTTGTTACCCCCGTTGGATAGCCGCCGGGAAACCCGGTGCTGGTTGACTGATCAGCAAAAATTTGTCTCAGTAGAGAATTGGTAAAAATGGTTACATTTTTATAATTTAAATCAAAACACAGTTGTACGCTCTCAAAAGCATCACTGTTATGATTTATTCAGTAAGCGCTTTCTGATGGAGTATTTTTCAGAGGACAATGCACCTTAAATTTGCAATCAGTAAAAATTCAACAAGAACCTAGGATCATTTTCAAACCCAAACCATTTGGGTGTTTCAAACAGAAGTATTATTTAAACATTGAATCATAGTATTTAATTTGAGGGTAGCTGCAACGGAGGTGGGGACTCAAACCGTCAGGAAACAGACGATAGTTTACAAACTCGCAGAATAAAGGGGGACTTTCTGTTGTCCACATGGATCATTCATGTCTACATTACTGGGGATGCTGTTTTAACTGTACCTCAACTTTAGCATAATTCTTTTTTTTTCTAGAGAAAGTGCTATCAAGTTGGGGTATTTTTTGGCAATCATGAACTTCCTGGAATCATCTAGGAACGAAAGCAGTCACACTATCATTTAAAATGATTTAGAAAACAAAATTGGGACTGAAAAAAACATACACTTACTCTGCATTTTAGTTACTTCTATTTGACAGGGTATATTTTAGTGGACAATGTGAATAGCAGCAAATCGTGTTGAAGAGAAACACATTTTGGAAGTCAACATTTGGGTAACTTCAATCTGGAGTACTAATTTGTGTCATTCATCAGTAAGTGCTTCATTTGGGGTAGCTGCAATTGTGGCAATATATTTAAGTCTTCAGTCAACAAACAGCAGATGAGGCGTGCTCCAGTTCATCCTAAACAGAACTGTGATGTCAGTTTAACACCGGGAAGCTGCTCTAACTATACCGCAACTTTAGCTCAATTCTGTTATTCTGAAGAAAGTGCTATCAAGTTGGGGCATATTTTGGCAAACTTTATCTCGAAGGAAATTATACAGTAAGAATGACAGTCACAGTATCACGTGGAATAATTCAGATATACAGTTAGGACTCTGGAGGAAATGCTATCAAGTTGGGTTATATTTTGGCAATCTTGAGATTACTGGAAATTGCTGCTCTAACTATACCTCAACTTTAGCTCAATTCTGTTATTCTGAAGAAAGTGCTATCAAGTTGGGGCATATTTTGGCAAACTTTATCTCAAGGAAATTATTCAGTAAGAACGGCAGTCACAGTATCACGTGGAATAATTCAGATATACAGTTAGGACTCTAGAGAAAATGCTATCCAGTTGGGGTATATATTGGCAATCATGAACTACCTGGAAATCATCTAAGAACGAAAGCAGTCACCTATCATTTAAAATGATTTAGAAACAAAATTGGGACTGACAAAAATATACACTTACTCTACATTTTTATTTAGTTCTCTTTGACAGGGTATCGTTCAGTGGAGAATGTGCATTGCAGCAAGTCATTTTGAAGAGATGCACATTTTGAAAGTCAACATTTGGGTAACTTCAATCTGGAGTACTAATTTGTGTCTTTTATCAGTAAGTGCTTCATTTTGGGGTAGCTGCAATTGTGGCACCCATTCAATTCATCATGTTACAGACAGATAATCTGCAAGTTCATAGGAGATGAGGGAGGGCTCTGTTTCTTCGACAGGGATCTAGCCTGTCTGTTTTACACTGTAAGCTGCATTTTCTATACCTCAAGTTTAGCACAATTCTGTTTTTTCTAAAAAAAAAATAGTGCTGTCAAGTTGGGGCAATTTTGGCAGTCATGAACTTCAAGGAAATGTTTCAGAAACAGCCATGGACCTAGGTTGAAGAGAATGGTTGAATTATATTTAGTCCTCTTCTGACATGATTGGGGCTCTTGATTCGGAAGGTTGAACGTTCATTTTTTCCCCGTACGTGCTATTGTTGGGTTCTTTTCGGCGTACAACACCTGTTGACTCCTTGCAACAAGCAATGTATTGGAAACCTACACATTTGGGTTATTTCAAACTGGCGCATTAATTTGTGACATTTAAAAGTATGTGATTCATTTTGGGATTGCAATACTTGTGACGTAGATTCAAATTTTCATAACAGGTGAAGATATTTTGCAATAGCACAGCAAGTTTAAATGCGCTTCTCTACTTTTGTGATGACCTATCATGTCTTTCTGACCATCAAGTCCGCTTACAGTAATTTTAGCTTATATCTTTCTCTTTACAAATAATTGTGATTTTAGGTGCCAGACAAATCTGTCAGTTCTCTCCCTTAAGATTGTTCGCAACACATCAACATGACGGTCAGTGATTCTATAACAATGGCAGATGACTGGGGTGGGGCGTTGAGCCCAATTAGTCAGACATCAGTCATACAAGAGTTATAACCAGGAGGAATCTATGAGGAACAACACAAGTAATTTGAAGGATTGGGAGGACAGAGACCAGGATTCAATTTGGGATTCTTCAAGGAACAATTTAAGTGAGTGCATTTCAAATTTTCGGTTTTGCCTCACTTTTTTGACACATTGCACGAGGCTATGTAAAAAAATTCATTAACTTTGGCGATACTGGAGTACTTGTACTCAGTTGGATAGCCTCCAGGAACCGGTGCTGGTTGACTGATCAGCTATAAATGTCTTAGTTGAGAATTGGTAAAAATGGTCACATATTTATAGTTTAAATCAAAACACAGTTTGTACTCTCTCAAAAGCATTCACTTGTTATGATTTATTCAGTAAGAGCTTTCTTGATGGAGTATTTTTCAGAGGACAATGCACCTTAATTTGCAATCAGTAAAAAATTCAACAAGCAACCTAGGATCATTTTTCAAAGCCTACTCAGTTGGGTGATTTCAAACAGAAGTATTATTTTATAACATTGAATCATAAGTACTTAATTTGAGGGTAGCTGCAACGGAGGTAGGGACTCAAACCGTCAGGAAACAGACAGATAGTTTACAAACTCGCAGAATACAAGGGGGACTTTCTGTTTGTCCACATGGATCATTCATGTCTACATTACTGTGGATGCTGTTTTAACTGTACTTCAACTTTAGCATAATTCTTTTTTTTTCTAGAGAAAGTGCTATCAAGTTGGGGTATATTTTGGCAATCATGAACTTCCTGGAAATCATCTAGGAACGAAAGCAGTCACACTATCATTTAAAATGATTTAGAAACAAAATTGGGACTGACAAAAACATACACTTACTCTGCATTTTAGTTACTTCTATTTGACAGGGTATATTTTAGTGGACAATGTGATAGCAGCAAATCGTGTTGAAGAGAAACACATTTGGAAGTCAACATTTGGGTAACTTCAATCTGGAGTATATTTGTGTCATTCATCAGTAAGTGCTTCATTTTGGGGTAGCTGCAATTGTGGCATATTTTTAAATCTTCAGTCAACAAACAGCAGATGAGGCGTGCTCGAGTTCATCCTAAAAGAACTGTGATGTCAGTTTAACACGGGAAGCTGCTCTAACTATACCGCAACTTTAGCTCAATTCTGTTATTCTGAAGAAAGTGCTATCAAGTTGGGGCATATTTTGGCAAACTTTATCTCGAAGGAAATTATACAGTAAGAATGACAGTCACAGTATCACGTGGAATAATTCAGATATACAGTTAGGACTCTGGAGGAAATGCTATCAAGTTGGGTTATATTTTGGCAATCTTGAGATTACTGGAAATTGCTGCTCTAACTATACCTCAACTTTAGCTCAATTCTGTTATTCTGAAGAAAGTGCTATCAAGTTGGGGCATATTTTGGCAAACTTTATCTCAAAGGAAATTATTCAGTAAGAACGGCAGTCACAGTATCACGTGGAATAATTCTCTCTCAAAAGCATTCACTTGTTATGATTTATTCAGTAAGAGCTTTCTTGATGGAGTATTTTTCAGAGGACAATGCACCTTAAATTTGCAATCAGTAAAAAATTCAACAAGCAACCTAGGATCATTTTTCAAAGCCTACTCAGTTGGGTGATTTCAAACAGAAGTATTATTTTATAACATTGAATCATAAGTACTTAATTTGAGGGTAGCTGCAACGGAGGTAGGGACTCAAACCGTCAGGAAACAGACAGATAGTTTACAAACTCGCAGAATACAAGGGGGACTTTCTGTTTGTCCACATGGATCATTCATGTCTACATTACTGTGGATGCTGTTTTAACTGTACTTCAACTTTAGCATAATTCTTTTTTTTTCTAGAGAAAGTGCTATCAAGTTGGGGTATATTTTGGCAATCATGAACTTCCTGGAAATCTTCTAGGAACGAAAGCAGTCACACTATCATTTAAAATGATTTAGAAACAAAATTGGGACTGACAAAAACATACACTTACTCTACATTTATATTTAGTTCTCTTTGACTGAGTATCTTTCAGTGGAGAATGTGAATTGCAGAAAATCGTGTTGAAGAGACACACATTTTGAAAGTCAACATTTGGGTAACTTCAATCTGGAGTACTAATTTGTGTCATTCATCAGTAAGTGCTTCATTTTGGGGTAGCTGCAATTGTGGCATATATTTAAGTCTTCAGTCAACAAACAGCAGATGAGGCGTGCTCCAGTTCATCCTAAATGAACTGTGATGTCAGTTTAACACGGGAAGCTGCTCTAACTATACCGCAACTTTAGCTCAATTCTGTTATTCTGAAGAAAGTGCTATCAATATGAGGCATATTTTGGCAACGTTGATCTCGAAGGAAATCATTCAGGAAGAATGGCAGTCACAGTATCATGTGGAATAATTCAGATATACAGTTAGGACTCTGGAGGAAATGCTATCAAGTTGGGTTATATTTTGGCAATCTTGAGATTACTGGAAATTGCTGCTCTAACTATACCTCAACTTTAGCTCAATTCTGTTATTCTGAAGAAAGTGCTATCAAGTTGGGGCATATTTTGGCAAACTTTATCTCGAAGGAAATTATACAGTAAGAACGACAGTCACAGTATCACGTGGAATAATTCAGATATACAGTTAGGACTCTAGAGAAAATGCTATCCAGTTGGGGTATATATTGGCAATCATGAACTACCTGGAAATCATCTAAGAACGAAAGCAGTCACACTATCATTTAAAATGATTTAGAAACAAAATTGGGACTGACAAAAATATACACTTACTCTACATTTTTATTTAGTTCTCTTTGACAGGGTATCGTTCAGTGGAGAATGTGCATTGCAGCAAGTCATTTTGAAGAGATGCACATTTTGAAAGTCAACTTTGGGTAACTTCAATCTGGAGTACTAATTTGTGTCTTTTATCAGTAAGTGCTTCATTTTGGGGTAGCTGCAATTGTGGCACACATTCAATTCTTCATGTTACAGACAGATAATCTGCAAGTTCATAGGAGATGAGGGAGGGCTCTGTTTCTTCGACAGGGATCTAGCCTGTCTGTTTTACACTGTAAGCTGCATTTTCTATACCTCAAGTTTAGCACAATTCTGTTTTTTCTAAAAAAAAAATAGTGCTGTCAAGTTGGGGTAATTTTGGCAGTCATGAACTTCAAGGAAATGTTTCAGAAACAGCCATGGACCTAGGTTGAAGAGAATGGTTGAATTGTATTTAGTCCTCTTCTGAACATGATTGGGGCTCTTGATTCGGAAGGTTGAACGTTTATTTTTTCCCCGTACGTGCTTATTGTTGGGGTGCTTTTCGGCGTACAACACCTGTTGACTCCTTGCAACAAGCAATGTATTGGAAACCTACACATTTGGGTTATTTCAAACTGGCACATTCATTTGTGACATTTAAAAGTATGTGATTCATTTTGGGATTGCAATACTTGTGACGTAGATTCAAATTTTCATGACAGGTGAAGATATTTTGCAATAGCACAGCAAGTTTAAATGCGCTTCTCTACTTTTGTGATGACCTATCATGTATTTCTGACCATCAAGTCCGCTTACAGTA
>NW_026985671.1:0-16847 GCF_018555375.3 Anguilla rostrata | reverse complement strand
AACCAAAACAGGTTGACAGCAATCGTCACTTTCAAGATAAGATTACTGAAGGCCAAGGTCTAGATCTATCGATCTAATGGTAAACTACTGCACCCTGTAATCCCCTACAAAGCAGTCAGTTCAGGCGCATTGCTGTACATGGGTTAAAGCAGGAAAAAATTCTGAGCCTGAAAATATTTCAGAGAGAGGTGGAATGCAATATGAGTAAACAGATTAATTGAATGTGAAAATAAAGAATACAGCTCCCTTTACTGAACTATTGCAATTAAAAAAAACAAAAGTGCAACATGTCTATGTAAAGATTACAAACACTGAACAACTTTGAAGCGCTTTCTTTTTTGTTAATATGAATGAAATGAATGTGTGGAACATGAATGCTATAAAAAATGAATAATGAAGATACAAAATTAAAAATACTGAGACACTTACAGCTAATTACTACCCACAGAGTTGAAAAAAGATATTGAATTGATTTATCTTTCTTACTGTATATTGAATGATATAGTATGTGACTAATTCTTTAAGAAAATGAATTGTTTGTATGCATATATACATTATCATGCTTTTGTTTGTATGCATGCTGTTCTATTACTTCATACATTCTATTCTTTCTACAATGTTTATTCTTTACTACACCCAATATACACCACCATGTCCACTGTTATAAATGCTACTCAGTGTCACCAAAATAATGCAAATATGGTTATGTTAGAATTAAGATAGTAGTCCTGCTATTTTTTGTATGTCATATTCAGTAATAAAGAATTATGCTTTCCACATTGTAGGGTAAATACTACAATAATATTAAATGCATATAATATACATTTGGGGATATGTAGAGGAGGAGCATATGATATACTAAATACAATGCATTTAAGTGAGAGAGAACGAACATGGTCAAGTATTTCTACTGACAAATAACGTACGATGTGCTACAAATGCTCATGCAAGTACAGAGTAATGCCGTAACAATTTATAACTGTAAAATCAATCATGTAGAATTTACTGTGGAAGACTGGAGCATTCTAGCTTCCAGATCATTTTCCCACAATGCAATGCACAGTACTGTAGCATACAAAATATACAATGCTTTACTGTGACGAAACACATTCTTGTACGACATCTCCTGCCGCCACTGTAACAATGTAAAAAATCTGCTATGCTGATACATTAACACCTGCTAATATGCTAACAATGCACATTT
Organism: Anguilla rostrata; assembly: GCF_018555375.3. Taxonomy (NCBI): domain Eukaryota; kingdom Metazoa; phylum Chordata; class Actinopteri; order Anguilliformes; family Anguillidae; genus Anguilla; species Anguilla rostrata. The sequence continues at coordinate 15,643 of NW_026985671.1, read as the reverse complement.
AATTTCTCATTGCACAGTAAAATGTCCAGTGTTAATTCAATGCTAACAGATTTCCTATGAGTCCACACTGGCCATAGTGAAATCATAAACTCTTTAAGAGTTGATTTAACACTTACAATTTTACAGTGTGGAAAATCACTACAAGCCAATATCCAATTTAAAATGATTTCCCAATCCAAGTATTTTTTTTCCCAAATCCATAAATCACTCCTGAATTTCCTTTTCCCCTGCATGTTTTTATTAGTGCTGCCTAAATCATCTCATTTAAGGAGGAGATCACAACAGTACTGAAAATTATCAAATGAAAGCTGGAGAGATTCACTGCAGTTAAACAAAAGAGTGACAGTATCAGGGTGAGTTGATCAATTTGGAAAATACTTAAGCTGAATAAATCAAACGTAGATGCACTGTTCGGGTTTAACATGCATGTTCGTGTGAATAGCAGTGTCAGGCCCAGCACACAAAGACTTGGGTGTAAGCAAAGTTTGTGAAGTTCCTGCATAATGTGTCATGGTTTTGGCTGATGCCACCATTTCTTTTCCTTCCTGCGCCTTTTCTTCAGTTATTACGGCCATTGGTTATTTTCATGCACCTTTTCTTCAGTTATTACGGCCATTGAGTTGATTGAATCATACAGGTGCAAATTTCCTTTTACAATTTGCACCTGTTGGTGTTCTATTTAAACCCTGAGCAAGCCGATAAGCTTTGCTTCGGTGTCACTTATGTTGCACGAGCCGGTATTCTGTCAAGCGAGGTAAATGTAAAGGTATAGGATTGAGCTGCGATATTGGATTGTTGTGGCTATAAAATTAGCACAACAGTCTTTAGCTTTTTTAGATTGTTGGCAACAAGTTAGTGCCACAATCTAAGCTCAGTATTCTTTCTTTAGGGTTTTACTTTTTCAGCCTCGGTTCGAGGTCTGTTTTCTTTGAGTTGCCCCGTTTTCTGCTCCGGCAGTTTTGCTTTATTTTCATACTCCTTAAGCCTTAGTTCTTTTTTACCCAGTACGTGGGTTGTGTAGAGCTTTTCTTTGGGATATTCTCCCTAAGGAGTATTGTTTTCCTTTCCCTTGTCTCTTGAGACTTTGTGGCTATTTTACCGCTGGTTAATAGCTTAAGGAACCCCCTGTTCAGTCGCGGTTGGTCTCCCAAAACTCCAACTCCCTCACATAATGAAGAGGAAGCCAGAGAACAAGTCTGATCAGCAGGTTTGTTCTGGCCTTGAAGCAAAGTTAGCCAAAGTGAAAGAGAAAGTATCAGTCAGAGAGACTACGTCTGTAAAATGGCAGCTAAAGCTTTGATTCCCGAGGACGATCTCTGTTGTTCTGTATGTTGTGATATTTTTAAAGAGCCTGTTCTCCTGAAATGCAGCCACAGCTTCTGTAGAGTGTGTGTGCAGCAGTACTGGGAAGAGGAGAGCTCTCGAAAGTGTCCTCTTTGCAGGAAAAAGGCCTCCATGAAGGATCCTCCTGTAAACCTGGCTTTAAAAATCATTGTGGAATCCTATTTAAAGCATAAGAGTGAGAGCGAATCTGCAGAGGAAAGTGAAGCTCTTGTGAAGGATGAAGCTTTCTGCAGTCTTCATGGAGAGAAACTTCAATTCTTCTGCAACCATGACAAAAAGCCTCTCTGTGTCGTCTGTCGGACTTCAAAAAAACACAGAAACCACCCGGTCTGTTCAGTGGAAGAGGCTGTCCTGGATCTGAAGGTATTCTATTTTAAATAACAACAATTTCATATTTGATCTTCTAAATATTTAGTGGAGGAAGAAGCACTGTATCTGAAAGTCTTGTTTACAAACTTCAAAACATGTTGAAATGTATGTTTTTACAGACAGTCCTGCTTGGGGGCCTTTTATAGAGAATATGGCTTCCAACAGGAAGTAATGAAATACATACTGCATTCGTAAGAATGTGTAGCAATGATTTATAAAGTGATATGTACTGATAGCACAAAACACACAAGACCTATCCAAATCTGGAAAAACTGATGAATGTCAAGACCTAATTATAATATCTTTATATACTGTATACTAAATATTTGGATATGTGCTTGGTTAGAGAATTGAACGAGAACAAAAATCCACAATGAGTGTGTAACCAGTGTAAAGAACGGCTATATATATGTATATATATATATACAGTTGAGGTCGAAAGTTTCCATACACCTGCAAAGCAAATTTACTTCATGGCAGTTTTGAGGTTCCAATTATTTCTACAAGTCTTATTTTTCTGTGATGGAATGATTGGAGCTTAAACTTGTTTGTCACAAAAAAACATTCATGAAATTTGGTTTTGTAATATATTTATTGTGAGTTTTCTAAAACAAAAATATACAAACAGGTTCAGAACTAAACATACAGCGCTTCTAATATTTGGTCGCATGACCTTTAGCCATCTTAACCTCAAGTAGATGCTCATCCACAAGTTTCTGGCAAGCTTGTGGTTGAATCTTGGACCACTCCTCTTGACAAAATTGGTACAGTTCGACTAAATTTGTTGGCTTCCTGATACGGACTTGTCTCTTCAGCAGTGTCCACATGTTCTCGATGGGGTTGAGGTCGGGACTCTGTGAAGGCCATTCTAAAACCTTAATTCTAGCCTGGTTTAGCCATTCCTTCGCCACTTTTGAGGTGTGTTTGGGGTCATTGTCTTGTTGGAAGACCCAGCTGCGTCCAAGACCCAACTTTCTAGCAGATGGTTTCAGGTTGTCCTCAAGGATTTTGAGGTAATCCTCCTTTTTCATGATTCCGTCTATTTTTTGTAATGCACCAGTTCCACTGGCAGCAAAACATGCCCAGAGCATAATACTACCACCCCTGTGCTTGACGGTAGGGATGGTGTTCTTGGGGTTGAAGGCCTCACCTTGTTCCCTCCAAACATATCTCTGGTCATTGTGGCCAAATAACTCCATTTTTGTCTCATCTGACCACAAGACCTTCATCCAGAAGGTTGTATTTTTGTCCATGTTGTCATTGTAAACTTGAGTCGAGCCTTAAGGTGCCGGTTCTGGAGCAAGGGCTTCCTTCTTGCACAGCAGCCTCTCAGACCATGGCGATGTAAAACACGTTTGACTGTGGACTTTGATATCTGTATTCCATCAGCATGCAATTCATTGCAGATCTGCTTCTTGGTGATTCTTGGTTGCATCTTGACCAGCCTGACCAATTTTCTCTCAGCAGCACGGGAGAGCTTGCGTTTTCTTCCTGTTCGTGGCAGTGACACAACCACTCCATGCACTTTAAACTTAGAAATAATGGTTTGCACAGTAGATCTTGGTACCCGTAACAGCTTTGCAATGGCTCCGAGTGACTTTCCTGACTTGTTCAAGTCAATGATATGCTTTTTCAGATCCATGCTGAGCTCTTTTGACCTTCCCATTGTAGTGCAGGCTGGTTGTGACTAACGAGCCCTTTTTAAATTGCCTCAGAGAAGTCATCAGCTGTAGTCAATCATGATCACTCACAAGGAGTTTTGATTTGATTGAAAGGAAATTTGATTGTCACAACTTTCTACATCATCAAAATAGATAATTTAAGTTGCTGTATGTTTATTTCTGAACCTGTTTGTATATTTTTGTTTTCAGAGAACTCACAATAAATATATTACAAAACCAAATTTCATGAATTTTTTTTTTGTGACAAACAAGTATAAGATCCAATCATTCCATCAAAGAAAAATAAGACTTGTAGAAATAATTGGAACCTCAAAACTGCCATGAAATAAATTTGCTTTGCAGGTGTATGGAAACTTTCGACCTCAACTATATATATATATTATGGCAAGCCAAACAGGAATTATATATTGATCTTTGATATTTATGGAATGAACATTGATATATATTGAATGAACATTGATATATATATGGAATGAACATTGATATATATGGAATGAACATTGATATATATGGAATGAACATTGATATTGAATGAACATTGATATATATATATATAGAATGAACATTGATATGGAATGAACATTTAATGATAATGATTTTCTATGCATTCACTGTATACATATAAATCATTCATCATATACATATGATTTATATGTATACAGTGAATGCATAGAAAATATGTATATTGAAAAAATGATTCATATATACTGAGTATTTAATTGAAATTGAATGAAAAAAGTAATATATATATATACAACAAACTTTGATTTGCCATTAGGCACCGCTTCGGTCAACTATGTGGGGTCCTCCACTGCAGAGGCCTGTGAGGCGAGCACAGCGTGCAAAACATTCAATCTCAGTTATGGCGGAGCGAGCGAGGGAGTAAATGGAATTTATAAACAGTCTGGCGAATGCAGTAAATTGTAATAATGTACAGCCATTGCCAACATTTCGTAAATTTCTTTGATGACAGAATGTCCGATTTATGCCTCTAATTACTCATTTGCAAAACAGAAGGAACCTGCCAAGTGAACGGAGATTTCGCTCGCTTTCTTACACATTTTTGAGCAAATAGAACATAAAACATGTTTCTATAGGTTTTTACACAAATATGTGGTCGTTAAACATTTAGAAGTATGGACAAAGCAATCTTATACCAATAAGTCAAGCGATTTTATAAATGTACAACCCACTAAAACAACTGTTTTGTTATTCTATATGCTGAAAATTTAGATTGGTTTTATTGGACTGAAAGCACTTAAAACATAAAATGTTATGATGCACTTCAAGTATGTTTCACTGATCTGTAGTTACATTGCAGCAGAGCTATTTTCCCCATTACATTTCCCATGTAATTAAAGAGTTATACTGACCTTCACCTGTATTGCAGCAGGGGTATTACTGTGCCATTTATGTCTGTAAGTGATAATTGTGTCATATCACTCTAGGAGGAACTCAAGCCTGCGCTTAATCTTATTGAAGAAAAGCTGATGAGGTTTACTAAGGCTGAACAAGAATGTAAGGAAATAACACAATACAACAAGGTGAGTAAAGTAATTTGAAAAATGTTTAGGTACACAAAACTCCTAAAACGTGTTTTTGGTTAATATTGTGTGTGAGAGGCATAACAATCACACTGGCTGCCACACATACATTAACAAAACATAGTTACACTATTCAGGTTTAAAAGTGTGTATTTGATCTGCAGAGACAAGCCCGGCTCACAGAGAGGCAGATAAAGGCAGAGTTTGAGAAGCTCCACCAGTTCCTGCGAGAGGAAGAAAAGGCCAGACTAGCTGTACTGAAGGAGGAAGAGGAGCAGAAGAGTCGGATCATGAACGAGAAGATAGAAAAGATCACGGAACACATCTCTATCCTTACAGACAAAATCACAGCTATAGAGAAGGCCATGGACACTGAAGACACTTCCTTTTTAAAGGTAGGAGTTTGATTTCCTGAAGGTGTTCTGGGCGTATATTGGCTAATTACAGCCATATTAAGATGCACAGTTTGTTTGCAATTTTCAATACTGGTTCTGTGGAGCACAGTTCTACCAGCAGAATGGGGAAGATATGAATAAACTGCTAGCAAGCAGCATGTCACGTTGTTATATTGTTAAACATCAGACCTGGGTAAAATACATATTTAAAGAATTTTAATTACTTTTAAATACTTTTTTTAGGAATTATTTGAAATTCAGCATTTACAGATACTGAATATTTAAATTACCAAATGTATTTGACAATACATTCAAGGAGCATTTGCATATATTTGCAATTACTTTCAAATATGTCTTTAAAAAAAAAAAACATTTAAAATACAGAATTTTCAAATACAAAATTTTTGATTAAATGGAATTATTTGAAAATAATTTCACAACATAAATTCAGTGGTGCAACATGTGCAATTGCACAAAGCTGCTGATAGACTTGAAAAGCAATGGATATGCGAGAAACTGTCAGCTCTGAAAGTTGAGCATTTTGCCTAATTAGAGGACTGTTTTTTGATGAGAAGTGGCTGCTGACAGCCCCAGTCCAATTGTACCGATTTCCATTGTTAATTGCTAGTGAATATGCATGGCTGAATTCTATTTTATCAGTGTCTAACCTTACAAAATGTAAAAAATGGAACTGTACTGTACATATGGCTGTTGAACACTCTAACAACAGAAAAAAAAGAGGAAATACAGTATCAGGCCACTATCTTTAAAAAGATTGCATGGGTACAAATAAACTGGCAAGTAGCTTATCAAGAAATCTGAGTTTGCCGTCCCCCTATGCAAAAAGATGTACGGTCAATTAGTCTACTGTCTGTTAGAGGCAGCGCATGGGTTGTTTAAAATTGCCAGCGTAGGGTGCCCTGGCCCAAAATCCAAATTCAACCCCTAGACCCTAGTAGTTCCCCTGGAGTGCCCTTCGTATTATAACTCGCTGACATCACATCGAGGGCCACTTACAAAGATTGTACAAAGAACTCTTCAGTATGAAGCTTACATTCTTGCTGGATCCGTCATTTCTGTTGTCTATCACAGAAATATTTCAAAATATTTTAAAATCATATTTGTATTTTCATGGATATTAAAAAGGCTCTGAATACTATTTGAAAAAGTATTTAGAGTCCCTGGAAAGTATTTATTTAAAAGAATGTATGTTTTAAATAATATTTGGGAAAGTATTTGGTTTTCCATTAAAATAATTTAAATAAATCAAATGCAAAGTATTTCATGTGTAAATGTATTTGAAAATACTTCAAATATGTATTTAACTACATTTTCAAATACAAATACATATTTGTATTTTACTCAGGTTTGTTAAACATATATAATAAATATATATTATGAAATTACACTCACTGGCCACTTTATTAGGTACACCTAGCTAGTACTGGGTAAGACCCCCTTTAGCTTCCAGATCTGTCAAAATTCTTCACAGGATCGATTAAACGAGGTATGGGAAAAATTCCTTGGGGATTTTGGTTGATGCTGACTCGATAGATCCTACAGATATTCAGCCAGATTCATGCTGCAAACCTCTGGTTCCACCTAATCCCAAAAGTGCTCTATTGGATTGATATCTGTTGACAGTGCAGGCCATAGGAACAAACTGAAGTCAGTGCCATGTTTGTGGAACCAGCTTCTGTGCATTGTGACATGGTGAATCATCCTACTAAAAGAATCAATTTGAACAAGACCAGGTTAAAACCTAGTATATGGCTGGATCTAACACATGTGATCCGGCCGACCAATGGTGTGACTTCATAACTCGGCCGACCAATGGTGTAACTTCATCACTCAGCCACTCAGTCAATCACAGACATTCAAGTTTGTAGGGCTGGCCCCGCTGTTGCGGTCCTGCCAAAAATAGTAGACTGTGGCCATAAAGGGATGCACGTGGTCAGAAACAATGCTGAGGTATGATGTGGCATTCAGATGATGCTCACTTGGTATTAAGGGGCCTAATCTGTGCCAAGGAAACATTCCCCACACCATTACACCACTACCAGCAGCTTGTACTGTTGATACAAGGCAGGATGGATTTGTAGATTCCTGCTGTTTATGCCAAAATCGGGCCCTATCATCTGCATGTTGCAGGAGAAGGTGAGATTCATCAGACCGGGCAACATATTTCCAGTCTTCCCTCATCCAGTTTTGGTGATGACATGCCCACTGTAGTCTCATCTTCCTGTTCTTATCTGACAGATGCCCATTCGTTTCAAGGTGTGAAGTGTTGTGCATTCAGAGATGCCTTTCTACACAACACTGTTGTGAAAGAAAGTTATTATTTGAGCATTTGTGGCCTTTCTGTTAGCTTGAATGAGTCTGTACATTTTCCTCCGATGTCTTTCATTAGCAAGGTATTTTCTGCCACAGATCTGCTGCTCACTGGGTGTTTTTTGTTTATTGCACTATTCTCTGTAAACTCTAGAGACAAGTGCATAAAAATCCCGGGAGAGCAGTTGTTTCTGAGATGCTGGAACTACTGTGTCTGCCACTAACGATAATACCACAGTCAAAGTCACTTAGATCACGCATCTTTCCCATTCCAATTTTTGGTCAAACAACAAAACTAAACCTCTTCACCATGTCTGCATGCTTTATACATTGAGATGCAGCCACATGATTCACTGTTACGAGGAGTAAGCTATTGGTGGTAACAAGCATGTGTACCTAGTAAAGTGGCCAGTGAGTATAAAAATGTCTTAATATTTCTTTTTTCATGTTACAACAATATACAATACTTTATCACATTTATATCGGTGCTTTCATGTCACTGTTTTTTTATGATTTCGTGTATTTAGCCTAGTTTATGCTCCAATTAGCTTATGCTACATTTGTATAGACTCCAATCTGTGTTCTGCTAGCTAAGAGCTCATTGTTTTTGCTATTTAATAATTGGTGCCCAATGCGAGACTGTGTGTATCCAGTTTCCACCATAATTTTGAATGCCCAGTTATATAAGTTTTTTTTTTAATGTAATAAATGTGGTTTTAATTATTTAATTGGTTAATGTACATAACACTTTTGCCTGAGTGTGCCCCAACTGAACTTCAATACAAATCATCCCCACTGCTGCATGTGAAATGTATGGTATAATTTACACAAGGCTACATTTTCATCATAGATCGGTCGTGGCTATTGTTTCATCTATAATAGTAATGACACTGTAGATTACATACGTGCAACTAACAAAAGAAAGTTCAAGCCCAACTGATGAAACTGCATGCTCACACTGTAGATTTGAAGTCAATTCCGAGTTGCTTGTCTGTTGTATCACAAACCAATGCTCAGACATCACAGTGGGGCAGTATCCACTTCCAACCACAGTTGCCCCTAGTTAATGTTGTTTTTTACTCAGACTTCCATTTTGACATCACACTGTTCCTCTAGAAACATCAGCAAGTGTAGGCCTGCCATTAAAAGTATTGATATCAAAAATATGCCAAGTTACAAGAAACAATACTGGCTATTTTACCTCGCACAAATTAAACAAGCTGTATTCCAAAGCAAAGCTACCCAATTTTTCCTAAATTGTTTCAAGTAACTTGGCAGGGCGGCACAGGGAGTGATCACAGGCAGGACAGCACAGGGACAGATTACACTGCTGGCAGGAACAGGTGCAGGACCAGCAGCAGCAGATCCACTCTGATAGTACTGGGCATATACAGACAGTGTGACAAACACACATATACATGCACGCATGCACGCACACATAAGAGCACTGTCAGCTGAAAAATAGTCCAGGTGTACTGGAAACGTGCTAGGAGTAAGAAGGCATACAAATTCAATCACACAAAAGACAGCAGTTAATGTGATTTAATGGCTTTAATTATTAAATATAAATTAATAAATATATGATCCAAAGATAAATAGCATTTAACAAAAAACCATGTTATTAAATCATGTGTGCTCCAACAAACCTAAGCAGACTTCTTGGCCAAATTAAGGTTTGGCATTGCAACAGCAGTACGTGTTCCACCAGATCAAGCTTTCACAAACTGAGAGAGAATGACATGTGAGAATATGGGGGAAAAAACAAAACAGAAAAGCACCAAAATAAATATTCAAAATAAATCATAAAACATCATAGTTTGTTGTAATGGTAAAAAAAGTAAAGAGATTAGTAGTAGGAAAATTAGAAGATGGTAGGCCAATATATTTACCATTCCTAAGTTCAGTGTTGGCTGCGGGGAGGATATGTGTGAGGTCACTGTAGTGGAGACAGAAGGAGCAGGAGCAGCAGCAGGTGATCGGACATTTATATTCAACAGCCGAAGGAACTTCATTTTCTCAGTCTATGTTTACTATAATATGCAACTACATTTTCTATGACATGTCATTGCTCCACAGAACATCATATTAATAAGTAACACACTGGTAGCTAATAACATAATTACATCATGTGCTTAAATTACCTGATCTTTCAGGTAAATTTCTGTTAGCTAACTTAACAACATTAATATAATGTTAGCAACCTAGTCCAGCAAAATTACTTTCAAAGACAGCAGAATAAAATTTGTCTCTGTTACTATCAAATGACTGTTAGCTAGGTTTTCATCTTGACCATTTAACTATTTAATTTGATTTCTTACCCTGAGAGTCAGGCAATATTCCACGGCATTCTTGAATGCTGTCACTGTCATTGGATTCTACCACGATGCGTTTAAAAGCTGCATTGCCACATTTGATTGGCAAGAAATGGACAGGCATGACAAGTCCTGAGTAGTAAGAAATAGACCAGAATGACAGGGAGATTTGATTGGTAAAAAATGCGCAGGGCAGAGCACGCGATTGAAAAGAAATGGAAGCCAAAATTGAACAGGAACCACGCGATTGGTTCTCGGGAGCCAGACTTTCATGCTAGTGAAGTAGTTGGTGGACTGCAAAGTTTTGTTCTTTTAAACGTGTAAACTTCTATATGTCCAATTTGAGTGCGTATCTAATGTTTTTATTGGCTGATATACCTACATGTCCAATGGGGAGGCATATTCTCTGTGGGCCTGGAGAATATTGTAATTGGCAGGAAAAAGAAGAAGAAAAAAACTTGAAATCCCCAAAGTTAGAGGCTTTATTATGTGGACGTGTGAAGTTGTTTGTGAATTCTGTCTGTTGACATGAAGAGAGAGTCTGTGGTCATTGTGGTTATTTCTGTAGGGAACCCTGAAAGGTGCCAAACTCTCGGTGCTGTATAGGTATGGGGCATGCTACCCCACCAAAGCGTAACCTGGCGTGATGGCATAACCATGTCAATATGCCTCATTTTCCCTTTATTTTGGCAGTTACCTGTACATTACAGTACATTCATTCACGTGTGTTCACTGTAAATATCTACATCACTGTCATTAGCATGGCTCCTGTCTCTCACTTGTTATTGCCTGTCTCTCATAATGGTTTCTACTGAATACATTTATACATGCATACTGTACATTCTATCACATTTATGCTGTTATGATTTGTTTTTCAGAGCTACAAGAGCATTAAGGAAAGGTATGTGGACTCTCATCTCATTTCATATTGTCTGTTTAAGTCACTTCAAACCCTAAAGCCTGAGTGACTCCTGCTTGTCATTACAGAGCCCAGTGCACACTGCAGGATCCAGAGCTGCTCTCAGGGGCACTGATAGATGTGGCCAAACACCTGGGCAACCTGAAGTTCAAAGTCTGGGAGAAGATGCTGGGGATGGTGCAGTACAGTGAGTATCTGGGGCAGACGGTGAAATCATTTTTTTTTCAAGCGCTTAATGAACCCGTAAAACTATAGAAACAAGATGTATACTGAAATGGTGATGAAGATAAACAGTACAGAGTCAGCCAGTCTCAGTTCCTCCAAGTTTAGGAAGATCTTGTGGTTGCACTACACTGCTCTCAATTTAATATCAGAACACAAGCGAACAGAATTAACATAATATATAAAATGTCATTAATAATATGGTTTATTAGTTGTGTGAATTGTCTGAATTGAATTTACTATGAAACACATTAACTGATGTATTCATTTTCATAATATAAGCATGTTTTATATTTAAAGAATACATCATTATAACTACAGTATAATATCCATAATTATTATATACAATATACTGTGTATGTGACCTGATCTGAATAGAGTATTTGATGTGTCAATTTAATGTGTCTCTTCTTTCAACTTTCAAATATCTTTCTTTCTCAATATTAGCTCCTGTGGTGCTGGACCCCAATACTGTACATACCCAAGTGTCTCTCTCTGATGATCTGACCACTGTGAGAGACACAGATACAGACCACAAATATCCTGACAACCCAGAGAGGTTTGAACCCTGTGTGTGTGTGCTGGGATCTGAGGGGTTTACCTCAGGGAAACACAGCTGGGAGGTGAAGGTTGGGAATACATCTTCCTGGGATATAGGAGTGGCGAAAGAGTCCATCAGTAGGAAAGGTCATATAAAATGCAGCCCAGAGAATGGATTCTGGATCATAATGCTGAGGAATGGTTATAAGTACTATGCAGGTGGTGTTACTAACCTCACACTGAAGAGGAAGCCCCAGAGCATCAGAGTGCAGCTGGACTATGACAGGGGGGAGGTGTCCTTCTTCGACTCCAGTGACATGTCAGTCATTTACACTTTTACAGACACATTTACTGAGAGAGTATTCCCATACTTCTCTCCATATTTGGAAAAAGATAAGAATGAAGGACCCCTGCAGATATGCCCAGTGAATGTTTCTGTAACAGTTATGTCATCCCATTGAAAGTGTTTTTTTTTTTAAAGAACAAACTACATGTACTGGAAGAGTATTATAGAGGAAATCCATATTACTCTATAACTATTATGTTCCTCTATAATGATTATAGTTTTTTCATTTTAATTTTCTTTTCATCATTGATAATTTAGTTGAGATTTATCATTTTTTGATAATGTACATATACAGGTAGTATCTTCTGGGTTTTGTTTTGATCCAAGTCATTGGACAATGATTTCATATAATTTTTGCTCATAAAGTAGATGTGCACCTGTAGTGTAGTCAAATACCTTTATATTTGATTAAGTCATTCCTGTCTAGCTGGGTTTATAAGGTAGTGTAGAAGCTTGGAATGTGTGAGTATAGTGAGTGTTCGTTAGTTTGATTTCATCCATCCTCCTGTCTTCTTTTCAGATTTTACTTTGCAATTCACCCTGTCAGTACAATGCTGTAGGATTTAATGTACATCTGGGCCTTAAGTAGCCTTACCTGCAAACTTCAACCATCATTAAATAATTGGCATTGGCAAATAATTACAAAGGTTTCTCTGATTGTGCCTGTTGGAACCAAATCTCTTATGAGTCATTGTAAATATGTAAATGATGTCCCCTAGTGGCTACCTGAATAATGATGTTGGGCTGTGATGCCAATAATTAGAGCAGGTGTGCATTTGAGCTGAGATGATGCTGCTGACACACAGGTTTCTACCGCTATACAACGCTTCGCATTGCTCTAAACACTGCCTTTGAATTTAATATATTGAAATAAATACTATCCTGAATTATTTGATTGCGTTTTACTTGTGATTGAGGCTATTTTTGATTTGAGGAACAACTTCATTTTCCTTTGATACGTTTCTTTATTTTGATGCATGCATCGTAACCTTTTGTTTGAGTGTTTATTGAAGGCCATTGCACTACGCAACGCATGCACACTCATACATACAAACAAACAATAACCTTCTTTGTGGAACTTCCGAAATCAACTATCTAATCAACTAATCAACTGTCAAGACCATCGTGAGTACAAACGTGAGTAGGCAAAAAAGGTGTTTTTGTGAAGTGAAGCGTGTAGAACTGTCCCAAAGGCATCTTACATGGCTTAAATTGAATTTGCAAACAGAAAGCCAATACATGCCTTTCATTATATTCTCTTTCAATATATAATGTCAGAGAATGTAAAGGATTCCACCGAGAGTCATTTTAAACAATGGTGTATATTTTTAATTAAATCCCTTTAATCATTGGGTTGCACACTAGCATATAGCAACATGCACTAAGGTCTTCCAAACAAACTTCAGTGATTTTCTGTAGCTTCAAACGGTCATACCTGCACAGTTCAAATGAATGCTTATTTTTTAACATGTCTGGTGACTTTAAAATGTCAGTTATTGGCAGTTAATTTTTTGTTTAGTTATTTCACAGTTAACACACATAACACAAAGGAATCAATACAAAAGTCAGTGACTGTAACTTTACACAATGACTGAATTTACACAAGGCAATAACGATAAAGAATGAATTCAAAAGTACAACATTTCTCCGACATCTTTCATATTCTGTCTGTTATTTTACTGTAATGGTTGGCTAAAACATTAATAAAATCAATGCATTTTTACAAATAAATATCAGAAAAGTAGAATACAACCTAAAAATTATCTTGTTAATTAATATATTTTTCTGTAATTACACTGTAACTATAAAGGGTATGCATTGACGTCACTTTCCCACCGGACTACGCCCCCTCAGTCGGACTGAGTGGCAAAACATGCTGCGGCATGGCTGCCTTTAGTAGAGGAAACTGCAAAACTGGGAGTAAAACAAACAATTATCTGCTTAAATTAAAGGCAGTTGGACTCGACATGGATCCTTACAACTTACCAAAGTACCAGTGGTCCATGGACATTCAACAAGAAATCGGAGATATCTTTTTACAGACTGCCGAAAGCTAAAGAAAAGAGAAGCAAATGGATCGCTGAAATTCCCAGAAACAACTGGAATCCTGGCACCGAAACGTGGATTTGCGGTTGTTATTTTGTGTCAGGTATGCTGGATTTTTGGGTAAAATCATACCTTAATTTATACGCTTGGCTAGCTAACACTATCTAACCATCGCCCCCTTGTTTGTAGAACACAAGGCTCATCATCATGGATGTTTTTTAAATAAATGCTGACAAAAACTTCACAGTTACACAGAATATAAATGAATGATGCTGAATATTTAATTGATGAGTAGTCAATACAGTACATAACTTAAGGTATGATTTTACCCAAAAATCCAACATACCTGACACAAAATGACAACCGCAACTCCACATTTCGGTGCCTGGATTCCAGTTGTTTCTGCTAATTGCAGCGAACCATCTGCTTCTCTTTTTCCAATCACTGTGACATCATGTGCATTGGTAAAAAATAAAAAATTAAAAATTAATTTATCCTACACCCAAGACCTTGGTACAGAGCCAGTATCAACCCAGATCACTTGGGTCAGAGGTGTCTGTGCTAACTACTCTACTACTTTTGTGTCCAAAGAGCAACAAGCACTAATTAGAAGGGGAAGGGGTACTGTGGGCGGGGCCCAATGGAGACCACAGATTTAGGCACCATGACCGTTGGATGGGGCTGAGACATAAAGTTAGCTGAGACTCCTTTACTGAGAAACTCCTCCCGTATTTCAGTGCTGATTTATACAGTGATGGCAATAATCCTGGAGCCTTGCAGAGCTGCCCAGAGAGAGTGTCTATTACAATGCTATCATTCTAGTGAATGTGTCTGTAACATTGATGTACAGTAAGATCATTTTGTTGTAGCTGTTAATACATTGCTTGCTTCATGATATAATATTTTATGGAATAGCTTTACAGTTATGCATATAGCAGACATACTCTTTTGGTATGCATTTTATTTTTACTGAATAAATAAATTTGATAGCAAATGATGAATACAGTTCTGTTTGTTAAGGTTTAATGCTTGTAAACATTTTTGCTTGACTTACAGCTCTTCTGTTGAACTGTTTTATTGTTATGATTATCAGGTCACATATAGGATCATTTAAAATATATATTCATATGTTCAATAGAAACTTTAACTATTTTATATTAATTTATTACCTGTGTACTATCAGATGTGATGAACTTCAACAAATGGAAAACCTTAAGTGCCTTACTTAAAAAAAAATAAAAAATTAAAAAAAAATTAAAAAGCATACTGTTGCTACTAAGATAAGCATTGGAACATGGTCTTTACCAAAGCACTGCTTCAGCGCATTATGCTTGGACATTGAGAACAGGTGAAAATGTCTCATTGTACCAGACAGGGAAACTGGCACCTGGCCTATGTCACACACAGATTCTTCACTAAAATTATGATTGTTGTATTAGCTAAAATATTTAAATGTCCAATTACAATGACCTATTTAAACATGACAATTCACATGACAAATACAAAGTCATTTCTGAAATTCATTATCATTATTATATGCTGTCATTTATCTATGATATGTGATTGTGACTTCAATTCGTGTTGCTAGCTCTA
>NW_026985670.1:0-16042 GCF_018555375.3 Anguilla rostrata | reverse complement strand
CACTGTATGACACACATATATCTGTATCTGCATCATTAGAGTGTGTCACGGATTCTAAAAAGTAAATAACTCAAATGAGAATATTTGGCTTAAATATGTGATAAAGAAACAAGCTTGAAATTACTTAATTACCAACTTTTTCATACCACTAAAGAGTTTGAAATCTGAACTCTGATTGCTTGAATATAATTCCATAAATGAAGGATTAATTACAAGGGGGTATTACATAAAGTAAAGGGACAGGAAATATCGCGCTTTATATGGTATATGATCATCTTGAAACCGGCTTGGAATGGTCTCAAAAAAGCATCCCAACATATTAATCACAGCCAGTAAGTGTGGGGTGCAGTTGAATAGCTTTGCTTGAGATTCCTTAGAAGCAAACAAGCAGATTCTGAGTATTTGTGCATAGGAAAATAGTATCATGAGCAGCTGTGGAACAAGTAAAACTAGCAACAACAAAGCCAACCTGCTCTCCAAAGAAATTTCAAAACAAGACAGTTTGAGTAATTAAAATTAAGACAGTAACTTTTTCTATGATTGCATCACAAAATGTTGCTGTACAGTTAATATGAAAAACAGTCCAAAAAGAATATGGGCATGAGACCAGATAATGTAATAAGGGTGCAAACTTTTCTACGAGACAGTATCTGATGATAGTGTAATGGATGACAAATGGCACATATCTGTCATAGCTCATCATGATAAAATATTTAATTCAACTGCAACTTTGTGTGTAAACAGATATCTGTAATAGACAAAAGGACAAGATATTTCATAATTATGAGATAACAAATGGTGAAGCATAGATGGTAATAAAGAGGTACTACCATACACTCCATTCACTGCTAAGTTACATATAAATAAATACATAGGCCCATGCAAACCTCTTTCTATGCATATTACTACAATTAGAACTGCATTTACCAATAATATCAGAATGTACAAGTTGAGTAAAAATATGAAGTATAAATATCTATGATCTTCCAGTTCAGTGTATGCTGTCAAAATGAAGGATGTCACAGTTGATAAATTTTCCATAATCACCTGGATGTAGAGTCAGTTCTGTGGAGAAGAATGTGAAGATTTGTAAGCATATTTTAAAACTGAGGACTTACAGCCAGAGTTAACTGTTAGAGTTATTTGTTTACAAGCAATTCACATAAGACCACGGGGATGAGAAGAGCCTTCAGCTCACCTAGGCTCATCAAAGAAGGAAAAATACGAAGTATAAATATCTGCAATCTTCCAGTTTGGTGAATGACAACAATACGAAGGATGTCACAGCTGATGTAGTTTCCATGGTAACCTGGTGGTACAATGCATAGTGTAGAGACAAATAAACATGGATTAATTAATTGTATTTGTTGTTTATCAACAGGAAAAGATTACACTAAGACATGTGTGACAAAATGTCAACACTGGCATCAGGAAACTCTCAAAGAATATGCACAAATGATAGTACCAAAAATAATATTTCACTTAATTTCCGTATACCACAGAGGAAGAAACAGTGTTACACTTACCACTGGTGCACAAGATGGAAGAAAATGTTTCAGAAAAAAAAAAACCTGGAGTGAAATTTCTTATTAAAAGAATCTCTTTGATCGTCAGACCTGCAGTGCTAGGGGTGTGATTATCCAGCAGGTGTGTGACACCTTCTGGATAACTGAAAGGACAGCTCCACTCTTGTGCCTTTTATAGGGAGCTGGTCATATAAAAATAGCCTTCACTTGTGGACGTCACCAGTCAGCAGCCATTAGAACTGGAGGACCTGCAGAATTCCCTTAAGTCAGTTCACCTTTTAATTAGTTTGAAATCACACTTACAATGTCCTGCAAAACACACACTTTCACTTCTAAAAGTCATATTTATTCTTTATCGGTAACTTCTGCCATCTTCGGACAAGTAAATCATAAAGAGTACGGAAAAACATCTTCATTATAACCGCATTATCATGTCATAAATAAACTAGGAAACAGATTATGCATTATTAGAAGTCTACTAGATGCTGCACTAATAGAAATCTATTTAATGGTTTGATAATACCATTACCCCCCAAATAAAAACGGAATTTTGTGTTTTCCTTTACATAAATAAAGACATTTCCACCATAAATTGATGCAGAAAAGGCACAAATTGGTGCATAAAAATTAACCAGAATGCAGGAAATGAAGTATTTGATGCTCAGAATTTTCTGGGGGAGGACCCCCAGACCCCCCCCCTTAATGCCTCCCCCCATAGTTGAAACTCTCATAAACTCTGCCAAAAAGATCGTCCTAGCAACCCCACCTCAAACAAGGCTATGTGTACAGCAGACACAAGCTGCGATCTTGGGTCAGCCATTGCCCATGCTAACTGTAATAACTAACTGTAATAGCCATAACTACTATGTGTACAGCAGAGCATTTGCTGTTTCCTGAAAGATAGGAAGCTATCCTAGGAAGATATCCCTCCAGCACAAAGAAAAAAAGGTCATACAGTGCCTTCGGAAAGTATTCAGACTCCTTACCTTTTTCCACTTTTTGTTATGTTACAGCCTTATTATAAAATTGATTCAATTCTTTTTTATTCTCATCAATCTACACACAATCAACCCATCATGACAAAGCAAATTTATTAAAAATAAAAAAACTGAAGTATCACATTTACATAAGTATTCAGACCCTTTGCTGTGACACACAAAATTGAGCTCAGGTGCATCCTGTTTCTATTGATCATACTTGAGATGTTTCCACAACTTGATTGGAATCCACCTGTGGTAAATTCAATTGATTAGACATGATTTGGAAAGGCCTCTTCTAAGTCCAGAAAACAGGACATCAGCTCGGTCTATCAGCAAACATATGCCTTAGCCCTGCTCAGAAGTTCTCAAGAATAATAATATTTTCCAAGAAATTATTAAACTCATTGATAACGTTTCACTGGGTGCAGTGTCTTTTACTGCTACCACAGAGTGAATGGGTAAGGCGGCAATGATGACATAAAACTTTTGGTTGCGCTGAGCTATATAACACTATTCCAAAAGGAAAATTAGACATGTTATACATAGTTAGAAAGCTTACTCTGTTGCCTATTTGATTAATTAATTGTCAAGCAAGCCATATTGTACTACAAAGGGGGACAACAGTGTAAACGGCATGTGTGGTATTACACACAGCTATTCTGGAAGGTACCCAGGCTTCACAAATGAGTGTGTATTACAGAAACAGTGTATATTATATAACCAGTTCACACCACTGCAGTTTTCTCTGCAACATTCTAAAACCGTTTCGTCTCGTTGCGAATCATTGATCTGAACTGGCCTTAAAGCCTAGTTCAGACCAAAGATTTGCGACGCAACAAAACCGTTTAGAGTGTTGCTGAGGGGAGTTGCAGCAGTGTGATCCACTCGTCTCAGAACGTCTGATGCCGGTGCTCGCCATTGCAGCCGATTCAAGTCGTCCACTCGCAGTTGGCCGTATTTTGCAGTTGATTCCATATTTTGCGGGATGGTTGGCAACCATAAATAAAACTAGCAACAGTAATTAGAAACGTGATTCAACGTTTCCATCAATTGTGAAATTGGGCAATTGAAAAGGGCAGGGGATGTAAAAACAATTAAAAAGTGAAAGAATAATGTTGCTGTTTAAACTGCTTTAGAATGCTGAATTTTGTAGCGCATTGATTTTAGAACTGTTAAAAGGCCGAGGTGTCCCTTTACTGAGAAATGATGCCCAACCTTAGACCAATCAGAATCGAGTATTCAGCCAAGCCGTTGTTTAACCCATCAACCAAGGTAAAAACATTTTTTATAAAATCAACAAACAAAACCAAGGTTCCTGTTAAGTAATAATAAAAACAAGACGGAGAGGGAAATATTGTGACAACGCTTTAATCAATATAATATAATATAAATCACTCATCATTCACAATGTGTGCTTCTAGGTGTAAATTTGAGGCCTGCAGTTTTTAAAATTTATTTTTTAAAAGTGGGTGTCCCCGTGTTAGTGCTTGCTATTACAAATGATTTTGTTTGACTGGTTGTGGCAAAACTAAGTAGGTGTGGTCTATGTTACAAAAAATCCTGGTCACTGAAAGCATTTTAATACTTCACAGTACAGATATTTTAAATATGTATAAACCAAGCAATATGCAGACAAGAAATTTTCAACATTTCTGTTATTCTTCATGTTACAGCGTCTTTTAAATTACTTTGTAATGCATAGGGTTGCCAGAATGAGAATGAATCAAAACCGAAAATCAAGCATGCACAAATAGGCGAGATTTTAATTAACTGATCAGGGTTTGGGGAGGGGGGAGGGGTTAAGTAAGGAAAAACTGTTACAGTGGACATTGAAGAAACTGGTTGCATACTAGCAGTCAAATTTCAGTTATCCTGACTGGGTATTTATATTGTCCAGTTGGGACTACAAACTGGACCTACAAATAATTAGAAAACGGGAAATTCCAGCCCAAAATCTGGCATCTGGCAACCCAAGTGATACAGGGTACAGCGTTACGAACAAAATGTAAATTACATTAATAATCACATTGGGTGGGGTTCACTTATTTTTTTACTGCTAAACCATCTAAAAATCTGATCTTTAATGGCTTGAATGCTAATTCCATAAATTACAGGATTGAACAATGGGGGAAATATGACCATGTGTACAGATAGGAATATGCGAGCTTTATGAGGTACGTGACTCATGTTGAAACGACTCTGGATGACCTCAAATAAGATTCCCACAGAAAAGTTAATCAGAGTTAGTAAGTGTGGGGTGCATGTTCGAATAGCTTTGGTTTGAGATTCCTTAGAAGCAAATAGGCAGATTCTGAATATTTGTCCATAGGAAAACAGTATCATGAGGATCTGAGTTAAAGGTGAGACAAAAGTTAATGCCAGTCCAAGAATATTCTGAACATTCGTATCAAAACAAGACAGTTTAACTAAAGGAAAATTGGCACAATACACTTTTTCAATAATCTTGCCACAAAATGTCAGCTGAACAGTCATTATGAAAAAAAGGGCAAAGTAAATGAAGGGAATCACCCAGGATAATGTAATAGCTGCATATAGCTTCTTAGGAGACATGAGGAGGTGATAGTGTAATGGGTGACAAATAGCAGCATACCGGTCATAGCTCATCACTGCTAAAATAGTAAATTCAACTATAGCATATGAGTGTAAACAATATATCTGTAACAGACATTGGGTCAGAGATATTTCATAACTATGAGACAACAAAAAGACAAGCATAGATGGTAATAAAGATGTGCTCCCAAATATTCCATTCACAGCTAAGCTACATATAAACAAATACATGGGTTCATGCAGACCTCTCTCAATGTATATTACTGTTATTAGTACTGAATTGGCCACTATAATCATAATGTATAAAAGAAGAAAACATATGAAGTATAAATATCTGTGATCTTCCAGTTCAGTGTATGCCGTCAATATGAAGGATGTCACTGCTGATACATTTTCCATGGTCACCTGGATGTAGAGTCAGTGCTGTGGAGAAGAATGTGAGGGTTTGTGAAAATGTTTTAAAACTGAGGACTTACATCCTACTGACACTGAACTAAATCAACATATGGTGTTGAAGAAGCCCTTACACTGAAGAGCTTTTTATTTATTTACCGTTTAAATAAGAACATAATTTGAAACAAGCCCTACATTCTAGTGATAACGAAAGTAACCTGTCATCCAGCAATCAGTCAGATATGGCTGAGGAGTACATGCGAGGCTCATACTTTTTTATCGCAAACCCAGCTTGGTCAGTTCATTCTCAGAATGTTCATGTGAAAGAACAAAAAACTTAGTAATGTTAAGTACAAATCCTGTTCTAATTCCACCAATTGTGGTAAGCACTAAAATGTTAATTTATAAGAAGTTATATTAGATTATGTAATGTTGAGAATAGACCGGTCAACTCTAGGTCAGGCTCATGACTGAAATATCTATAAATGTGATTTAATGTATCACAGGTATATTGCTCCTTATGTACAGTCCATCAAGGTATTCTAATTTGACATTACAAGAACACAATTTACATTGCATATAATTAAATTATGACAATGACTTTTTATGGTCGTTTATTATTAGTATTTCTTTGTATTCATCTTCTTTTTTTCATTATTATTATAAAATTTAAAGCAGGCTGTATCACTTAAAGAATACTAGAATGCACGTGATTTACCTTTTTTTTGAAGGGGTCTTTTCCCTTTTCCCTTCAGATAAATATTTGAAAGTGCTTGCAGTTCTGTGGTCATGTAGAACTTCTGGATGGCTGAAATTGATATTTCTTCTTCTGAGTCTTTTATAATAACACAACCATGTAAAAATACACACCAGCGTGTGACGTTACAGCTCAGACCAATCAATGCCTGTGAGGTATCTGCCGTATCCCCTTATCGCATTAAGCTGAGACTTGTTTTTATACAATGATGTTATATTAAACCACAATAACCACTTCTTCCAGTTTGAACTTATGGGCCCAGTTTTTCAAAACACATCTGGAATGACAACAGCAGTCAGATTGGATTCACATATGAAAATAAATTAGACTCTGTGTCATGGTTCTGTGTTTCCATCTGTCTTTCCTTGTTGGGCCGCCAGATGGCGGCACTTCTGTTTTGTGTCCTGCTCCCCCTGTTTAATTGTATTATTGCTTTCAATTATCCTATTATTGTTTTTGGGTTGTCTCGTTTTCCCTTCCCTCTCTGTGGCCTGATTGTGCATTGTGCCCTGCTGTGTCTCGTCAGTGTCTTGTCTATTTAAGTTCCCTTCTCCCTGACTTAGGTGCTGGATCCT
Source organism: Anguilla rostrata (assembly GCF_018555375.3). Taxonomy (NCBI): domain Eukaryota; kingdom Metazoa; phylum Chordata; class Actinopteri; order Anguilliformes; family Anguillidae; genus Anguilla; species Anguilla rostrata. Next base: position 9,240 of record NW_026985670.1, on the reverse strand, counting down.
TGGTTGTGTTTGTTCGTGTGTGCCTCTGATCATGTTTCTGCCCTGTGTGTTCCTGCTCATGTTCTTTTTTCCACGTGCTTTTGGATTTTCTTTGTTTCCTGTGTTTTTGAAGTTTTTCTTTGTAGTTTTTGAGAGTTGCCCTGCGAGGCTTTTTGTTCCCTGCTTTAGTTCCTGTTTTGTAAAGTAAAGTCTTGGTTTCTATTCACCGTTCGGAGTTTTGTGTTTTTCCCCCTCACTCTGCGTTTGGGTCCTAACCCCCCACTCCCGTGACACTCTGATCACAAAGATTGTAAGTGATCCAATCCTATCATAAATTAAGCTTATCTGTTTTTGCATTCATCAAACTGCAGGGGAGAGGATGTGCTTACAATCGTAAACCTGGAGGGAGGAGGAATAATTAATACTAGGTTATTACGTTAGATAATGGCATTGGCTGTGGTGTTTGTTACGGCTATATGTTACAGCCTTCAGGAATATAGCCTATTAGCAATCTTTTGTCGAGGGTTTCATAGCGCTTTCTATTTTAGGCCTTAACTTACCACTTTCGTTTGCTGGACATCATGAGGCCTACTTTACAAAGTGGGAACTTGCTACTGTTTTGTTAAATGAATAGCCTACTGCTTGCACAACAGACGACGATTTACACAACTGAATTTCAAGACCACATTAGCGGCTACAAATGTTGTCAGAAAGCAAGTACACTGTGTACCATGATGTGTCCCTTGGTGTCTCCAAATCTATCCCAAAATGTCTAAACAATCATATATTTCACTACAAATCAACTGTTTTGACTCATGAAATTCACTTTTGCATCATTTTCACTAGGGAATTACTATCTTTTCATCAGTCTATGGTTCAAAGATTTCTAGTCCAGAAACCCATCCAAAATCTCCCCAAAATGAATTAAATGTGTTTTGTCCATTATACATCATATAATATGTCTATTATAATGGTTTCAGAATGGTTTAATGAAACATTGCAAAAAGAATGCAAAACATTGTGCCACACTATGGTACACATACCTAAATATGTAATATTTTCATGTAATCATTCTTGAATGGTTTTTGGTGCTCTACATTATGTAATCTTTTGTTGAAGGGGAATGAATGGTATTTAATATTTTCTCACATTTAGGTCGAATGCAGAGGAATGTGTACATTTACACCCTTAAAATTCATTTTCAATTAAATGACTAAATTTAAAAAGCACACCCCAGTCTATGTTGGGGGGGGTTTCGAGACCGGGCTTGACACGGTGTTACATATTATCCAGCCTGTAGGTCATCAGAGCACTAGGAACAATTTTGTTAGGAAAACAGCAAGCACTGTTTGGGCTGAATGGCCTGTTCTCATCATCATGTTATGTTATGTGAAGTTTAACCCTTTGGTTTTGCCATTGATTCTACCAACCACTACTACTACTTAATTAAAAACCTTACAAATGCAGTGCCTACTATTTTACTGCTACAGCTATTTTTCCCGATCTCCTTCTGCAATAAACTGACTCCACCATAGCACCACTCACCTCTCGGGTCTGGGTGCGAGAGCTGTCTCCATTTAGGCTATAATACAGGCTGTATTATTTTATTACATAATGCAGTGTCCCCATCTGAGCCTCTAAGTCCCCCACCCCTGCCTTTTTTGTTGTGATAGGTGGTTGTTGGAATGTGTTTTTGAGTGGGTCACACACAATTAGAGTCTGATGTGTTGTTGGTTGATGAATGACAAGCTAGAAAATAGGGAGTGAACTGAACAAGCAAACAGTGTATTGATATAACAATAAAAGTGGCATGGAGTGAGTTCTTTTTCTTTAAAGCAGAACGTAGACCGTTATCTCTGAAACTATATACAGTACCGACAGGGTTAAAAGCTTTAAATAAAGAGCACATTTGTACCAACGGTTACCAGTTTGTACCTATGGGACTGAGTAAACCTAAAGGACATAAGGAACACAACAAAGGAATCCAAAAGTCATTTTGTATTTTCTGTAGTGACTACACATACTTTAAATACTGGATGAAACCAGATATCTCTTTCCAGTCGCACTCCATGATGAATACAACACCAGGATAAAGTTTGGAGTGGATTTAACAAAACTGCCTGGATGAATTGGGGGGAAAAACTCCCACAAACCTGAAATAATATTAGCAGAATGATCAATAAAACTCCAGAAAATTAACTATCCATTTAACTTAACCTGTTCTGATTACTCATTGCTCAAATGAATTTACATAAAAACTAAATTATTTCATCATCACCTAGAGTTGAGAGAATTTACTTTTTCTTTAGCAAGGAACAACTTGAAAATCTGAACTCTTATGGTGTGAATGCTCATTCCATAAATGACCGGATTAAGCAATGGCGGAATTATCAGAAAGTAAAGAGACAGGAATATGCGAGCTTTGTGTGGGATGTTACTCATTGTAGCAAACTGAGTGCTACCGCTCGTTTGAGAGATGAGAGAGAGACAAGTTCTTTTTCAGGACGCGACTGCGTCTTTTTATTTTCCGGCCGCCACGCGGCTTTCTGTTCGCAATACGCAATACACAATACACAATACACAAGGTATCGGTTCCAATTCACGGCTGACTGCCCGTCAGCTCTTCTTCCTCCTCCAGTTCTCTCGCTTCTCTCTCCGTCGAGCCGCTTTTAAACGTCCAGGCTCACTGTCGAGGTAATCAGCACATTGTCAATCAATCAAACAATTAACTATCCGTGCTGATTAATAAACCCCAACAGCCGTGGCGCAGAGTTCCGAGAGCCGCCCCGCCCACTCTCTCTCTGCAGCCAACGCAAAACCACGCCCACCCTACCACATACCCCCACCGCCCGACTTAGGCCGGGGAGCCATCCGGCCGATGACCGACCCCCCCCCCACCCCCTTCGGGGCGAGAGAGGAAGTCCGCCACCACCATCTGCGCCCCCGGCCTATGAACCACCTTAAAATTAAAGGGTTGTAGAGCCAGATACCACCGGGTGATTCGCGGGTTGGTATCCTTCATGCGGTGGAGCCATTGGAGGGGAGCGTGGTCCGAACAGAGGGTGAATGGGCGACCCAGCAGGTAGTAGCGCAGGGACCCGACCGCCCACCGGATGGCAAGGCACTCCTTTTCTACCGTGCTGTACCTCGCCTCCCGCTGGGATAGTTTGCGGCTGAGGTACAGCACCGGGCGGTCGACTCCCTCCACCTGCTGGGTCAAAACAGCCCCCAGCCCTCTGTCCGATGCGTCGGTCTGCAGGATAAAAGGAAGAGAGAAATTAGGGGTGAACAAGAGCGGCTCCCCGCAGAGGGCTTCCTTTACCCTCTCAAACGCTCGCTGGCACGGCTCCGTCCACTGGACCGGATCTGAGGCACCTTTGCGAGTTAAATCAGTCAAGGGGCTGGTCAGCTGTGAAAACGCCGGAATAAACCGTCTATAGTAGCCGGCCAACCCCAAGAACCTCCTTACCTCTTTTTTCGTCTTGGGTCGTGGACAGGTCGCAATCGCCGCGGTTTTATCCACCAGAGGTCGCACCTGTCCACTTCCCAAGTGGTACCCCAAATACCGTACCTCCGCTCGGCCAATCGCACACTTCTTTGGGTTAGCCGTGAGCCCCGCCTGCCTCAAGGACTCGAGCACCGCCCCCACATGCCGCATATGCTGTGCCCAGCTGCTACTGTGGATGATAACATCATCCAGATAGGCAGCAGCATACGCAGCATGCGGACGCAGCAGCCGATCCATCAGGCGCTGGAAGGTGGCTGGGGCCCCGAATAACCCAAACGGAAGTGTTCGGAATTGGTACAAACCGTCCGGAGCGGAGAAAGCCGATTTCTCTTTGGACTTTGCAGACAAGGGAATCTGCCAATAGCCCTTAGTCAGATCCAGTGTCGAGAAAAACGAGCCGTGCCCAGCCGATCCAGGAGTTCGTCGACCCTAGGCATAGGATAGGCATCAAAATGTGACACAGCATTCACTTTCCTATAATCCACACAGAACCGAATAGAGCCATCCGGCTTACTTACCAGCACGATGGGGCTATTCCAAGCACTGTGGGACTCCTCTATTACACCCAACTCCAGCATGGCCTTTATTTCTGCCTGCACCAATTTCTTTTTGTGCTCCGGCAGTCTATAGGGGCGGGAACGTACCGTTACTCCCGGGGGGGTGTCGATATGGTGGTGTATGAGGTTCGTGCGTCCTGGTAGGGGAGAAAACACATCCGCAAACCGTTTTTGCAACATGGCAAGGTCTGCTCTCTGACTTGGCGAGAGGTGGCTATCTGAAAGGGGTGGGGTCTGATTGATTGAATTTACTACCTCCGGCCCAGCTCGTCCCTCTCCTGATCCACCGTTACCAGAGAAACAGCCACCACCTCTTTCCAGGCTTTTAATAAATTGAGGTGATAAATCTGTTTCGCTCCCTCTCTATCAGCACGCTCCACCTCATAGTCAACCTCCCCAACTCGTCGTGTGACCACGAAGGGCCCTTGCCACTTGGCGAGTAATTTTGTACTGGAGGTTGGAAGTAATACCAGGACTTTATCTCCCGGCGAGAATTGACGTAGTTTCGTCCCTCTATTGTAGTGCCTCTGCTGACGTTCCTGAGCCTCGAGCAAATTCTCCCGTGACAACCGACCCAGTGTATGGAGTTTTGCTCGCAGGTCCATAACGTATTGCAACTCATTTTTGCTGGGGCTTGGACCGTCCTCCCAGCTTTCTTTAACTAGGTCCAATATTCCCCGAGGTTTTCTACCGAATAACAGTTCAAAGGGAGAAAATCCCGTGGAGGCCTGGGGAACCTCCCGCACTGCAAATAATAGAGGGACTAACCACTTATCCCAATTTCGGCTATCGTCGTGAATGAACTTTCGAATCATGGACTTCAGAGTTCTATTAAACCGCTCCACAAGCCCATCTGTTTGGGGATGGTATACACTGGTTCTAATAGAGCGGACGCCCAGTAATCCGTATAGCTCATTTAGTGTACGTGACATAAACGAAGTGCCCTGATCAGTCAGAATCTCTTTCGGGATTCCGACCCGGGAGATAATTTGAAACAGAGCTTGCGCAACACTCTTAGCTGAAATATTGCGCAACGGCACTGCTTCGGGATACCGGGTCAGCATAATCCACCAAGACCAACACGAAACGGTATCCCTGGGTGCTCCGTTCAAATGGCCCGATGAGGTCCATAGCAATTCGGTCAAAGGGAACCTCTATTAAGGGTAGTGGGCGCAACGGCGCTTTTGGGGTGGCCGGGGGGTTCACTAATTGACATTCGGGACAGGACGCACACCACCGACGTACGTCCGCCCAAATGCCCGGCCAGTAAAACCGAGCCATTATTCGGTGTAGTGACTTATCATACCCTAAGTGCCCCGCCATGGGGTTGTAATGAGCCGCCTGGAAAACCATTTCCCGGCGGTTTCTGGGTACCAACAACTGGGTTGTTTCTTCACCGGTCTGAGCGTCACGACACACTCGATACAACCTGTCCCTAATAATAGAAAAATAAGGGTGAGAGAGTACTGCATCGGGGCGCACCTGCTGACCATCAATCCGCATCACTTGGTCATAGGCAAAGCGTAAGGTGTCGTCCCGAGACTGCTCGAGTGGGAAATCCTCCGCGGGTTGGAATACAGGACCCCGGGAGTCTCAACCGGAGGCTCGCCTGGGTCCCTCCCCGCCCCGGCCGTGTCGGACGGCCCTGCGTCACCACCGTCAACAGCACACACGTCACACTTCCCTATCGGTCGTGATCGCAACCCCAGTATGTTTCTAGAGACCTCCCTAAACCCCGCCCAATCAGTACCCAAGATTAGGGGATGCGCAAGCCGGGAGCTAACCGCAGCCTTCACAATATGCGTTTTTCCCTGGTAACAAATTTCCACGGGTACTACCGGATACTTGTGCACATCTCCATGCACACACCGAATGGAAACCCAGGGTGCCTTTACCAATGCCTCGGTTCGAACCAGGTTTTGCTGGATCAGGGACTGCATAGCCCCTGAATCCAACAGCGCCCGGTGTTCACTCCCTTGCACCCTTACCGGGATGCAGTACGCTCCCTCCTGATCGGGAGCGGAAGTGGGCGGCCCGACCACCCGGACCACCTGCCCCACTTCCATAAGTGGACAATCGCGGCGCAGGTGACCCAGCTGTCCGCACCGCCAACACCCCGGTCCGAGCGTCTGAGGCGCCCTCTGCGAGCCGGAGCCCCCCGCCACTGAGCCTGGACCTGGAGAGGGAATCGGAAAAAAGGGGGGATTAGTTGGAGGCAAGGGAGGGGGCAGAGCCCGGGGGACAGGGAAGGGGCCAGCCCGAGGAGGGGGTCTCCTCCTAGGCGCCGGTTCCGGCCGTGCTTGCTGCTGGGCGCTGGGGTATAGCACTAAGTGGTCCTCCGCCAGGGTAACCGCCCCCTCTAGGTTGGTCGGGCGATGGCAGCGCACCCAATTGGCCGTTCCCTCCGGCAACCCTTCCAGGAACTGTTCCAGTATAACCTGCTCCACCACGCCCCCGGCGGACCGGGTCTCTGGCTGCAGCCAACGCCGGGCCATGTGGGTCAGCCTTTGGGCGTATGCGAAGGGACGGTCCTCCGCCACCAGTTTCGCCGTCCGGAACCGGCGCCGGTAATCCTCCGGGCTGCAGCCCAGCCGGTCCAGGATCGCCCTCTTCACAATCTTGTAATCCGCCCGGGCTCCGGGCGGCAGTCCATGCGCCGCCTGCTGGGCTTCCCCAGTTAAAAGGGGCAGGAGGTGTACAACCCACTCCTCGTGGGGCCACTGACACGCCTCCGCTGCCACCTCAAAACTTTCCACGAAGGCCTGGATGTCATCGTCGGCGGTCATTTTTGGTATGTGGATCCGGAGAGGGGATCGGGACGGCGGGTCCCGGGAGCTGGTTTCCCCGGCGGCAGCCAGCTGTCGCAGCGCCTGGGTCTGGAGGGAGGCTTGTGCACGCAGAGCCTCCATCTGCTCTGCGTGTACGGCCGCCTGCCGCTCCTGCATCTGGGCCATCCCCTCCAGCATCCTCGCCAGCGCTACGAGAGGCTGCGCCGTCTCGCTTCGGTTTGGGTCCATCTCTGACCTTCTCTCTCTCTCTCTTCCTGCCGTCCCCCCGCACGGGCCACCACTGTAGCAAACTGAGTGCTACCGCTCGTTTGAGAGATGAGAGAGAGACAAGTTCTTTTTCAGGACGCGACTGCGTCTTTTTATTTTCCGGCCGCCACGCGGCTTTCTGTTCGCAATACGCAATACACAATACACAATACACAAGGTATCGGTTCCAATTCACGGCTGACTGCCCGTCAGCTCTTCTTCCTCCTCCAGTTCTCTCCCTTCTCTCTCCGTCGAGCCGCTTTTAAACGTCCAGGCTCACTGTCGAGGTAATCAGCACATTGTCAATCAATCAAACAATTAACTATCCGTGCTGATTAATAAACCCCAACAGCCGTGGCGCAGAGTTCCGAGAGCCGCCCCGCCCACTCTCTCTCTGCAGCCAACGCAAAACCACGCCCACCCTACCACACTCATGTTAAATGAACTCTCCACAAGCTCAAATAAGACTCCCACAGAATAGTTCATCACAGTCACTAAGTGTGGCGTGCATGTTTGAAGAGCTTTCATTTGAGATTCCTTAGAAGCAAAGAGGCAGATTCTGAGTATTTGTGCGTAGGAAAATAGTATCAGGATAATCGGCAGACCAGGACACACTATAATTAACGCCATTCCAACAATGTTGTCAACACTCGTGTCAAAACAAGACAATTTCTGTAAATGAAAATTTGAACAATACACTTTTTCTATATACCTGTCACAGAATGACAGTTGGGCAGTTGTTAATATGAAATAAAGGGCAAAGTAAAGACAGGGAACAACCCAGGATAATACAATGGCTGCAGTAACCTTTCTAGGGGACATGAGGAGGTGATAGTGTAATGGGTGACAGATAGCAACATAACGGTCATAGCTCATCACTGTTAAAATAGTAAATTCAACTATACCATACAGGAATAAGCAGTATATCTGTAACAGACAATGGGTCAGAGATCTTTCATAATTCTGAGATGACAAATGGCCAAGCATTGATGGTAATAAAACTGTGCTACCATACAGTCCATTCACTGCTAAGTTACATATAAACAAATACATAGGTTCATGCAGACCTTTTGCAGTGTAAATTGCCAAAATTAAAACAGAATTGAACAATAATATTAGAATGTATAAAATAAGGAAACACAGGAAGTATAAATATCTATAAGCTTCCAGTTCAATGTATGCTGTCATTATGAAGGATGTCACAGCTGACACATTCTCCATGGTCACTTGGATGTAGAGTCAGTGCTGTGGAGAAGAATGTAAGGGTTTGTGAACATATTTTAAAACTGAGAAGTTAAATTCTACCGATACTCAAAGTAAATTAACATACGGTGTTGGTGAAGCATGAACATTTGAGAGTCTTTTTTCATTTATGCAGAATTTACATATGAAGATAATTTAAAAACAAGATTTACATTTACGATATCTACAAATGTCTTATTTATGGTTTTTGTAGTGAAATTCAGACAGCAAAGTATCCCCTATAGAAACAGCACTGAATTGATCCAAAGTGTTTGATTGAATTGCATTTACCCTTAAACAGTCGTAGTGTGCTTGGTTGAAGTTCCTTGTAATTGTCCAAGATCTTCCTTTAACTTCTATATTTCATGCCAAAAAATTATTCAGTTTCCATTGTTTGCACTTTTTCTAAAAACCTACTATATTTTCTTTGCACAATACATTTCTGCACAATACAGTCAAATGTCATGAAATAAAAAATGTGTCCATATTAATTATGCGGCCATGGAAGCAGAACTGATCTTGAATTACCATCGTAATAACAGATTTAAAGCTGGCTGCATTACTTAAAGAATTTTTTTAAAAGACTTATAGAATACCACGATGTACAAGAATGAGAAAGTTAAAAATATTATAAATAAAAAATAATAAAGTTAAAAATATAGATAACACATACAGTACGCTATCAATCTTCCAAATATTTAATAGTTTCTTCTGAAAGGCTTTTTTTCCTACAGGAGGCTTTCTGAGTCATACACCATCTGGGTGACTGAATGAGATATTTCTCTGTTTGACTCTTTTATAATGACACGGCTATGTAAAAATACACACCAGTGTGTGACGTTGCAGCTCAGACCAATCAATGCCTGTGAGTTATCCAACATATTCCCGTCTATCATTAAGCCAAGTATTGTTTTTAATA
>NW_026985669.1:0-55044 GCF_018555375.3 Anguilla rostrata | reverse complement strand
CTGCAGAGGAATTCTCAGAAGTTTTCTAATGGCACACACCAGTATGGAGTATATTATCTTAACAGGAGCGAGCTTGTCTGAGTAACTTTTTCCCTGTTGTAATTACAGCAAACACCCATGTGATAGAGCCACAGCCATGACATGACCTTATGTTTAGTCTTAAGGCTTTCCTTTAAAAAAAAATCAGCTTTGGTATGATAACAAGCCTACACATTAATGGATTATTTTACTCTGCTTGGATGAGAAAAATAAACATTTACCACATTTCAGCTTGTGCGCATGTATATTTTGTAATGGAATAGAACACAAAAGCTGTTTTTCATGCCGGAGGAAGACCTTTCATAAGCAGCTCTGACATGCAGTCATATGAGCGCCCAAGGGGGATCGCTAGAGAGCGATGAAACGCAGATCCCTGTCTGACTGAACCCTCCCGTACCCTGGGCAACACAGGCACCAATCGTGCGTCGCCCTGTGGAGCTACCGGCCACAGTCGGCACTGGCACGGTCCGGATTCGACCCGAGGCCGTGAGGCTCATCCATGCACCTCAGCGTGGGGCCTTAACTAAATGAGCCATCCAGCAGCCCCAAGCCTAATTTCAATAAAATTACACCTTGCCAGCATCTTGTTATGTTTCTGTTGTCACTTCACTTTTCAGTTGACTATCTGCTTTTCTCCTGCACAATCTTTGTTTCGGTTTTGTAGTATGGGCGTGATTTTCTCTTTCTCTCTCTCTCCCCTCAGCTGATCACTCTCACCTGTTCTGGCCGCATTCTCACACACTGGCTAATCACTCATTTCATTCACCTGTTCCCTGTTTGCATGTTCACGCTCCGTTCAATTATCTCTCATTTCACTCACCTGGTTCTTTTGGTATATATTCTCTGTTTCCCTGTTCTTCCTTGCCAGATTGTGCCTCCTGTTTACAGTGCCTTTCCAGCGTTTACCTCTCGTTAGTCTGACTCGTGTTTTGATCTTGCCTGTTTACCCGACCACCGATTTTTTGCCTGCCGACTTTGTTTTGCTGATTCCTGTTCTGACCTCCGCCTGTTTAACGACTTCGATTTTTGCCCCGGTGGATTTTTCTGGTTTTTGATCTTTGCACAAACTGACTACGAGACTGCCTGCTGTATTGTGTACCTTTGAATTAAACATCTCCTTCGGGAGTTTCGACACTCAGTTGTACAAGTCTGCATTTGGGTCCACCACACCCCGACCCGTGACAGAACAATCTGGCCAGTATGGACCCAGCGGACCCAGAGCACCTGCGCAACGCCCTCGCCAGCCAAGGCAGCACTCGTGGGACGGCACGAGCAAGCCCTCCGTGAGATCCGGTATTCGCTGACAGCACTCGCTGGTCAGATGCAGCAGCTGACCACCCGCCTCCCGGCTCCCGCTCCCGAAGCCCCGAGGGCTCCTCCCGACCCGGTCCAGCTCTACACCCACGCAGCCCTCCTGCCCAGGGAGCCGCACACTCCTGCTCCGGAGCGCTACGCTGGAGACTTGGGGAAGTGCAAGGCGTTTCTAATGCAGCGTTCGCTCGCCTTCAACCAGCAACCCACCACTTACAACAACGATGGGAAAAAGATTTCTTGCATCGTGGGGCTGCTGAAAGGATCTGCATTAGACTGGGCCACAGCAGTTTGGGAGAGCCAACCTCCTACAAACTTCACCTGCTCCAGTTTCGTTGCAGAAATGCGAGAAGTCTTTGATCGCCCCGTTTGCGGGAGAGACTATAATCAGCGCCTGCTGTCGATGCGCCAGGGCACGCGCAGCGCGGCGGCATTTTCAGCTGAGTTCCGGACTATTGCTGCGGAATCAGGATGGAACGACACTGCGCTCCAGGGGGTCTTCAGAGACGGGTTGTCCGAGGCTTTGAAGGATGAACTGGCTGCAAGAGACGATCCCGACAACCTCGATGCCCTGATCGCGCTGCTGGCCATCAAGCTGCGCAACCGCCCCTGGAGGGGCACGCAGGAGAGACGGCCAGACAGACCAACCTCAGCGAGCCTTCAGCGGCCAGACGGCCAGACGCCAACCTCAGCGAGCCTCAGCGCAACGGCCAGACGCCAACCTCACAGCCTTCAGTCCAGCGCCAGCGCAACCTCGCGAGCCCTTCAGCGGCCAGACGGCCAGACGCCAACCCTCAGCGAGCCCTTCAGCGAGATTCAGTTCCAGTCCCGGCATCAGTGTACCCCCGAGTCCGACCGCGCCCCGCACGCCCAGCGAAGAGCCAGTGCAGCTCGGAAGAGCCCACCTCACGCAAACGGAGCGTATGCGGCGAATCAGGACGGGACTTCGCATTTACTGTGGCACAGCCGGTCACGTATTATCCTCCTGTCCTATTCGGCCAAAAGATATTAGAGTGGGGACCCTGGTGAGCCGTACCACTTCCCCTCCTACCGCCCAGTCTAGCCTACTGCTCGATGCCACACTGGTTCAGGACCAACAACCCCTCAGGCTACAGGCGTTGGTCGACTCTGGCGCCGACAAGAATTTCTTGGACGCCGAACTGGTCGCTCATTTTTTGCCTGCCGACTTTGTTTTGCTGATTCCTGTTGCCGATTCTGTACTTTTGCCCCGGTGGATTTTTCTGGTTTTTGATCTTTGCACAAACTGACTATGAGACTGCCTGCTGCATCGTGTACCTTTTGAAGGTACGCAATTGTCCAAGTCTGCATTTGGGTCCACCACACTGCAACCCGTGACACATCTATAAGAAATGCTAACTACCATACAATATGCCAAATAATCTCTGAATTGATAGGAACCACTCAAAGCAGGTACATGAGGCAGACAGGAAATCATCAGGTCAGACGACATGTTCCCACTGTAACAGAATTTAGTACAATATGCACCAGGGAAATACCCACTACACAGCATGCAGGGGCATTCTCCAAAGACTCACTAAGTTATCTCAGTCTTGATAGTAGTTTATAAGCATCACACCTCATATGGTCACATCTCACAGGCATGAAGGCTCTGTCTGTGGTCACACACGCATGTTACATCAGTAATTAGGCATCTCAGCACACAACACAACAGCACACTATAGTGCCTGGGACGGGGGCGGTATATCACCATGGTGGGTGCCAGAGCGTTTCGGGTCCTCTCAGGAGTGCACTCGGGACAGCCCTGAGCTGCATTCCATCCTCCCCGTAGCTCTCCATCGCTCCTCTCCCTCATCGCCACGGTAACTGGGAATGTGGAGACTGGGACAAGACTGCAGGCCTAGGCAGAAGTGGCCAGGAGTGCATACAGAAATACAGAAACATACACTTCCCTTCACTACCTTAAGCCTCCAAGCAGCTGTACACCGCAGAACACAGTCTGAAGTGCATTAATCACTGCAGGTTTGCCACTGAATCTACAGGAACTGAGGCAGAGCAGTGAAAGAATGGGCAGTGATTCACTATGTGCGCTCATATAGACATGAAAACTGTTTCTCTGATCGATCAAACATTGTCTGAATTATTTGTAAAACATTTTAGTTTACAGCCATATCTGCTGCAATTACTAAGGCATAAGTACACTTATGTAGTTGTGGAAATGACTGAGTTTTGGTCTGATGGGCACTTCCTCGCTTGAACCAGAATCCACCGTTTGGGCTGTTCACAAAGGCCGATAACAGAATAAGCACAGCAAGTACATGAAGCTGTAACGTTCTGAGAGTTCTGAGAGCTAGCCTTGTAATAACTTGTCACTAGATGGGTTACAGTAGCTTTCTCTGGTCAGAGCGTCACAGGCATCAGCATGAAGGTTGGCTTTTTGTGTATTACTGTTGCTCTACGAGTATCATCAAATTGTCATTGTTGTAGACATCATAAATGGTTGCATGCTTTCAGCAAGAACAGGGACACTGATGTTTCTTATTTTTAAGGGACCTTCTATGTTGTGTAAAATTATAGATTCAGTGTTGGCTTTTTTTTTTTACCTAAACAATTTTTATAAGGAAAATATAACAAAAGCAAATGAGGAAGCATCCATTGAAAGGCAAATCAACACTCAAGAGAAGCAAAAATCATCTTTTTAAAAAATGAAAAAAAAAACAAGCAAACAGAAAAGAAAACAAAAAATAGAATAATAATAATGACAGCATTGCAAAAAAAAAAAAAACAACAAAGGATTGAGAGCGAGAAAAAAAAGATAATTTAAAGAAAAGTAGATAAATGGGATGGAATTGAGAGGTAAAGTTGTATGGAGGGATTGTGGAGTGTGTGGTGTATGCGGATTTGTGTGTATGTATGTGTGTGTGTCATATGTAGGACTGAATATGTAGGAAGAACTCGGATGGCATGACAAGAGAAAGTGGGAATTTGTTGTGAGCTTATCTGGGTATATTGGGCCAGGGAAAAATAAAATAAAAAAGGAGAAGGTGAAACTGTAATGAACATGAAAGGCGAGTGTGTATGCATCAAGTTCGACTATGTGTGTAAGTGTGTAATGTGTATGAGAGAGAGAGAGAGAAGAGGAGGGGGGGGTTGGCTAACCGGTTCATTTTGGTTGGATTATAAATTTAGATTATTAATGAATGGTTCCCAGTTTTCTCTGAATTGTGAGATTTGATTGTGGCTAGAAGCTGATGTTTTTTCTAATGATATGTATTCTGTGAGAAGGTTCAACCATTGCACAGTATTTATGGTATTTCTTGTTTTCCAATGTACTAGGATAGTTTTCTTGGCGACAGTTAGGGCGGTGAGTATGGGCCTGGTGTTCTTGGTTGTTGAATTGATCGCGGATATGTCTCCAAGTAGGCAGAGGGAGGGAGATAGTGGGATACTGCAACCCAAGAAACGGGATAATGTTTTAGTGACTGTGTGCCAAAAGTGTTGGATGGGTGGGCATAGCCAAGTAGCGTGGAAATAATTGTCTGGGGTGTTTAGAGTGCAGTGTGAGCATATGCCAGTGTCTGCTAGTTCCATTTTATACATCCTGTGTTGAGTAATATGTGCTCTGTGGATTACCTTGAATTGAATTAATTGTAAGTTAGTGTTGTCAGTCATTGTGAATGTGTTGGTGCATATTTGTTGCCAGAAGTCGGCGCTGGGAGAAATGGGCAAATCTACTTCCCATCTTGTAATGGGGAGGTGTATTGTAGAGTCCATATGTGTTAGTAGTTTGTATAGTTTAGAAAGAATTTTCTTCAGAGATGTTATTTTGTCGATTTCTGTTATTAATAATGGTGGCTGCAAGTCATTCAGCATTATATTGACTTCAGATTTCAGGACATATTTTAGCTGAAGATATTGGTCTCTCCCAACGCCATATCTCTGGATTAGATCTTTAAAAGTGATTAAAGTGTTCTCTTGAAAAATGTGGTGGAGATGTGTAATGCCTTTTTGTTTCCATGTGGTGAAATTCAGTGGAGTTTTGTTGAGCTGGAAGTCAGGGTTATGCCAGACTGGGGTGTATTTGCAGGGTGTCAAAGTGGAGTTTGTGATTTTGTTGATTTTCCACCAAGCTTTCAGAGTTGTAGAAATTAGTGTTCTTAAAGCAGGTGTGGTGTTTTATGTTTATATTGAGGAATGGTAGGTCAGGTGGTGAGATTTCCCTGCATGCTTCTTGTTCGATATCAATCTGTCAGGGTCTGTGGGAGGACTCAAAAGCAGACCAGATGTCCAGTGAAAAAACGTGGAGATTTATTTCCAGACACAGGGTACAGGATAAGCAACAGTCTCGTAGTCAGAATACAGGCGCAGGTCAAAAATCCAGAAATCCAAACACAAACAGGCAAAGGCACAGAATCAGGAGCAGAGACCAGGTCGATGGAAACAGGCGGAAGTCAATAATCAGAAGCTAGAATAATAAAGTCGGCAGGCTAGAAACGTAGTCGAAAAACAAGCAAAGTTCAAAAACCGGGAATACACAAAGATACAGAGATAAGGCTTGAACGGCACTGACAAAAACAGAGGCACGATCTGGCAAGGAAAAAAGGTGCACACAAACTAAATAGCAACGCCAATGAGTGAAGATGGGATGCAGGTGAGGAAGGTAAGTGGAGGCTTGATTGCAGATGCGGAAACCGGTGGAACAGGGGCGGGGCGTGGGCGTGGACAGGAACCAGGAACCTAAGGGGGAAAAACAATAACAAACGCACACCCAAGCACACGAACACAGAAAACACAACCGCAAGCGAAAACAAGTAAACTGAAAATAAAAATAAATACACACTAGACAATAAATAAAAAAATAAAAAATAAACAAAACTAAAACGGAACACAAGGAGAATCAGGCAGGATTCCTGACAGTACCCCCCCCCCCGACGGACACCTCCTGGTGTCTCCACAAGGGGATGCCGGCGTTGGAAGTCCTGGATGAGGGACGGGTCCAGAATGTCTCGAGTGGGAACCCAGCTCCTCTCCTCCGGACCGTACCCCTCCCAGTCAACAAGGTACTGGAAACCACGCCCTCGGCGACGCACCTCGAGCAGACGTCTGACAGTGTAGGTGGGCGTGCCATCGATGAGCCGTGGGGGGGGTGGGGCTGGGGCGGGGGGCACGCGGGGATCCTGGTGAACAGGCTTGATCCGGGAGACGTGGAAGGAGGGATGAACCCGGCGCAGAGAACCTGGTAGCTTGAGGCGGACCACCGACGGGTTGATGACCCGGGAGATCAGGTAAGGCCCGATAAACCGAGGTGCTAGCTTCCGGGAGCTCTCCTTCAGTGGAATGTCCCTGGTAGACAGCCATACCCTCTGTCCGCGACGGTAACGGGGAGCCGTGGTCCTGCGCCGGTCTGCTGCTCTCCTCATCCGATCCCCAGACCGGAGCAAGGCCGCCCGAGCCTGCCTCCAGGTACGCCGACACCGTTGTATAAAAGCCTGGACAGATGGGACGCTGGCCTCCTCCTCCTGAGAGGGGAACAGAGGGGGTTGGTAACCCAGACAACATTGAAACGGGGACAAACCAGAGGCGGCCACCGGAAGGGAGTTGTGGGCATATTCTGCCCAAGCCAGCCTCTCACTCCAGGAGGACGGGTTGTGGGAGGCGATGCAGCGCAACATGCGCTCCAGGTCTTGATTGGCCCGCTCAGTTTGGCCATTGGTTTGGGGATGGTAACCGGAAGAAAGGCTGGCAGATGCCCCGATGAGGCGGCAAAACTCCCTCCAGAAGCAGGAAATGAACTGGGGGCCTCTGTCCGAGACGATATCAGTGGGTAGGCCGTGAATCTTAAAAACATAATTAGTCATTAGTTCAGCAGTCTCTTTAGCAGACGGGAGCTTGACCAAAGGGATAAAATGAACGGCCTTAGAAAAACGGTCTACCACTGTGAGGATAGTGGTGTTACCCTGGGAAGGGGGAAGCCCCGTCACAAAATCCAGGGCTAGGTGAGAACATGGGCGTCTCGGCACCGGCAGGGGGCGAAGCAGTCCAGCGGGGGGGGGGTGTTGGCGGACTTATTGCGAGCACAGACCTGACAGGCTGCGACGAAGCGCTTAATCTCCTCCTCCATGGCTGGCCACCAGAAACGCTGCAGGATGAAGGCCCGGGTTCTCCTGATCCCGGGGTGACAGGTCAGCTGGGAGGAGTGGCCCCACTGGAGAACCTGGGAACGAACAGACTTAGGGACAAACAGCAAGTTAGGAGGTACGTTACTCGGGGGGGGCTCCCTCTGCAGGGCGCGGCGCACAGCGCTCTCCACCTCCCACCCCACTGCCGCCACTAGGCAGTTAGCCGGCAAGATGGTCTCCTGCTCAGGGGCCTCCTCAGTGATGCTGAACTGGCGGGAGAGGGCGTCAGGCTTGGTATTCTTGGAGCCTGGTCTGTACGAGAGGGTAAAATTGAAACGGGCAAAGAATAAGGCCCAGCGAGCCTGGCGAGAGTTGAGGCGCTTGGCCCTCCTGATATATTCCAGGTTCTTGTGATCTGTCCACACCAAAAATGGAATCTGGGTGCCCTCCAGCCAGTGGCACCACTCCTCTAAGGCCAGTTTCATGGCCAGCAGCTCACGGTCTCCAATGCTGTACTTCTGTTCTGTGGGGTTGAGACGGTGGGGAAAAAAAAGCACAGGGGTGAAGCTTGTTATCTTGACTAGAGCGTTGTGACAAAACCGCCCCCACTCCCTCATCGGAGGCGTCCACCTCGACAATGAACTGGCGGGTGGGGTCTGCGGAAATCAGAATGGGTGTGTGGTGGGGTGGGCGTGGTTTGAGCGTCAGCTGCAGAGAGAGAGTGTGAGAGGAGCGGCTCGCGGATCCTTCGTCACGACTGTCAGCTGGAGGTAATCAGCGCCGATAATTGTTAATTGTTTAATTGCGCTGATTGCCTCTGATTGCTTTCAACAGTGAGCCTGGGGTTTTTAAAGGAAGACCGGAAGCGGGAGCGAGAGGGCTGACAACAAGACGGCTGCGGAACCGTCGTTTGTATATATAAATATTGCTGTAAAGCGCATCGGTGAATAAAAGAGCACGGCAGTGCTAATTAAGGAAACAACTGTCTCCGTGAGTGTGTGTTTAAACAGGAGGGGTGGCACTCACTTGCCACAGTGGTGGCCCGTACGGGGAGTATTAAACACACAGGAGACAAAATGGAACACAGCCAGGAGCAGGGGGAAACGCCACAACCGGTGGTAGCGCTGGCGAGGATGCTGGAGGGGATGGCGGCGATGCAGGAGAGGCAGGCGGCGATGCACGCCGAACAGCTGGAGGCTCTGCGGGCGCAAACTTCCCTCCAGACCCAGGCTCTACTGCAGCTGGCGGCTGCGGGAGAAACCAGCTCCCGAGATAGACAGACCGGACCCCCCGTGGCTCTCCATCTACCAAAAATGACCCCGGAGGACGACGCGGAGGCGTTCCTTGAGGGATTTGAGGTGGCCGCGAGGGCAAGTAAATGGCCGGAGGAGTGGGTCATCCGCCTCCTGCCCCTCTTGACTGGGGAAGCACAACGGGCGGCACACAGCTTACCCCCCACAGCGCGGACGGTCTACGGCAACCTAAAAAAGGCGGTCCTGGACCGTCTGGGATACAGCCCGGAAGAACACCGGCGACGGTTCAGGGAGACGGCCCTGGCCAGAGAGGACCGACCGTTCGCATACGCGCAGAGACTGCTGGACATGGCGCGTCGGTGGCTGCGACCAGAACTCCGGTCAGCAGACGAGGTGGTGGAGCTGGTGGCCCTCGAACGCTTTATCGATGGCCTCCCGGCGGAGACGGCGAATTGGGTGAGGTGCCATCGGCCGACCGGGTTGGCGGCCGCCGTCACCCTGGCGGAGGACCACCTGGCGCTCTACCCCCGCGGCCAGTCACAGCAGCAGCAGCAGCAGCAGCAGCAAGGACGGGCAGACACGGCTCCGCGCAGGAGAGCCCTTCCTCGTTCCCTTCCTTCCCCCCTTTCTTCCTCCCTTCCCCGTGCCCAAACCCCCGCATTTTCCCGCAACAACCCTTTTTTTTCTGTTTCCCCAGCCCCAGGCTCAGTGGCGGCGGGATACGACCCACAGAGAGCTCCTCAGACGCCCGGACCGGGGTGTTGGCGGTGCGGACAACCGGGTCACCTGCGCCGCAAGTGCCCGCTCATGGAGGTGGGGCAGGTGGTCCGTGTTGTCGGCCCGCCCACCTCCCCTCCCGATCCAGACGGAGCGTACTGTATTCCGGTAAGGATTAGTGAACACCAGGCGCTGTTGGACTCAGGGGCTATGCAGACCATGATTCGACAAAGCCTGGTTCGACCCGAGGCGTTGTTAGAAGCATCAAGGGTATCTATAAGGTGTGTGCATGGGGATTTACACGAGTACCCTATAGTCTCAGTGGAAATTCGGTGTCAAGGGAAAAAGCATAAAATAAAGGCTGCGGTTAGCTCCCGCCTCTCGCACCCTCTGATTTTAGGCACTGATTGGCCGGGGTTCCGCCAAGCAGCTGGTAAGGTAGGGGGGGTGCGTTCACGACAGCTAGGGCTGTGTGATGTGTGTGCTGCTGTCAGCGGTGACGCGGGGTCGTCCGACGCAGCAGAGGGGAGCCGCACCAGTGGAGCCTCAGGGGGAGACTCTGCAGGTGCCGGTGTTTCGCCCCATGGAGGATTTCCCACTCGAGCAGTCTCGTGATGACACCCTACGCTTTGCCTTTGACCGCGTGATGTCCATTGATGGTCAACAGGTGCGCCCTGATGCAACACTCACTCACCCGTATTTTGTAATAATTCGGGATAGGTTATACAGAGTGTGTCGTGACACTCAGACTAAGGAGGAAATCACCCAATTGCTGGTGCCTAAAAGCTCTCGGGAAATGGTTTTTCAGACGGCTCACTTTAACCCCATGGCTGGTCATTTAGGGTATGAGAAAACACTGAACCGGATAATGGCCCGTTTCTATTGGCCGGGCATTTGGGCCGACGTGCGTCGGTGGTGTGCGTCGTGCCCTGAATGCCAACTAGTAAATTCCCCGGCTATACCAAAAGCGCCGTTGCACCCCCTTCCGCTAATGGAGGTCCCTTTTGAGAGAGTGGGGATGGACCTCATCGGGCCGTTTGATCGGAGCACGCAGGGATACCGTTTCGTGTTAGTTCTGGTGGATTATGCGACAAGGTATCCAGAAGCAGTTCCTTTGCGCAGCATTTCGGCAAAAAGTGTTGCGCAGGCATTGTTTCAAATAATCTCCCGAGTCGGAATCCCGAAAGAGATTCTGACTGATCAGGGCACACAGTTTATGTCACGCACACTACGCGAGCTGTACGGGTTATTGGGCATTCATTCTATTAGAACCAGCGTGTACCATCCCCAAACGGATGGGCTGGTTGAGCGTTTTAATAGAACATTGAAGTCTATGATCCGGAAGTTCGTTCATGAGGATAGCCGTAATTGGGATAAGTGGTTATCTCCTCTGGTGTTTGCAGTGCGGGAGGTTCCCCAGGCCTCCACGGGATTTTCTCCCTTTGAACTACTGTTCGGTAGGAAACCCCGGGGATATTGGACCTAGTTAAAGAAAACTGGGAGGAGGGTCCGAGTCCTAGTAAAAATGAATTACAGTACGTGCTGGACCTGCGAGCAAAACTCCATACACTGGGTAAGTTGTCACGGGAGAATTTGCTCGAGGCGCAGGCACGTCAGCAACAGCACTACAACAGAGGAGCTAAACTACGGCAATTTTCACCGGGAGATAAAGTTCTTGTGTTACTCCCTACCTCTAGTTCTAAATTACTCGCCAAGTGGCAAGGGCCCTTGCGGTCACACGGCGAGTGGGGGAGGTTGACTATGAGGTAGAGCGTACTGATAGAGAGGGGGCAAAACAGATTTATCACCTCAATCTCCTGAAAGCGTGGAAGGAGGTGGTGGCTGTCTCTCTGGTTACGGTGGATAAGGAGAGAGATGAGCTGGGGCCGGAGGTACCAAATTCATCCAATCAGATCTCAACCCTTTCAGATGACCATCTCTCACCGAATCAGAGAGCAGACCTTGCCTTGTTGCAAAAGCGTTTTGCTGATGTGTTTTCCCCCATACCAGGACGCACGCACCTCATACACCACCACATTGAGACTTCCCCGGGTGACGGTGCGGACCCGCCCCTATAGATTGCCGGAACACAAAAAGAAATTGGTTCAGGCAGAAATAAAGGCAATGCTAGAGCTGGGGGTAATAGAGGAATCCCACAGTCCCTGGAGTAGCCCCATTGTGCTGGTAGGTAAGCCTGATGGGTCTATTCGCTTCTGTGTGGATTATAGAAAGGTAAATGAAGTGTCACGGTTTGATGCTTATCCAATGCCTCGGGTCGACGAGCTCTTGGATCGGCTTGGCACGGCTCAATTTTTTCGACGCTGGATTTAACCAAGGGTTACTGGCAGATTCCCTTATCTGCCAAATCTAAGGAAAAACGGCTTTCTCCGCTCCGGATGGTTTGTACCAATTCAGGACACTTCCGTTTGGGTTATTCGGAGCCCCTGCCACCTTCCAGCGCCTAATGGATCGGGTATTGCGTCCGCATGCTGGTTATGCTGCTGCCTATCTGGATGATGTAATCATCCATAGCAGCAGTTGGGAGCAGCATTTGCAGCATGTGGGGGCAGTGCTCGAATCCTTAAGGCAGGCAGGGCTCACGGCTAACCCAAAGAAGTGTGCTATTGGCCGAGCGGAGGTACGGTATTTGGGGTACCACTTGGGAAGTGGACAGGTGCGGCCTCTAGTGGACAAAACCGCGGCGATTGCAGCCTGTCCCCGACCCAAGTCAAAAAAAGAGGTAAGGAGGTTCTTGGGGCTGGCCGGCTATTACAGGAGGTTCATCCCGGCATTTTCGGAGCTAACCAGCCCCCTAACTGACTTAACCCGAAAAGGTGCCTCAGATCCGGTCCAGTGGACGGAACCGTGCCAGCGGGTGTTTGAGAGGGTAAAAGAAGCTCTCTGTGGGGAGCCGCTCTTGTTCACACCTAACTTCTCTCTCCCTTTGTGTTGCAGACCGACGCGTCGGACAGAGGGCTGGGGGCTGTTTTGACCCAGCAGGTGGAGGGAGTCGACCGCCCCGTGCTGTACATTAGCCGAAAACTGTCACAACGGGAGGCGAAGTACAGCACGGTGGAAAAAGAGTGCCTCGCCATTCGGTGGGCGGTCGGAGCCCTCCGGTATTACCTTCTGGGTCGCCCATTCACCCTCTGTTCGGACCATGCCCCCCTCCAATGGCTTCACCGCATGAAGGATACCAACGCCCGGATCACTCGGTGGTATCTGGCTTTGCAGCCTTTTAACTTCAAGGTGATCCATAGACCGGGTGTACGGATGGTCGTGGCGGACTTCCTCTCTCGCCCCCAGGAGGGGGGGGGGAGGGGGGGGGTTGGTCATCGGCCGGATGGCTCCCCGGCCTAAGTCGGGCGGTGGGGGTATGTGGTGGGGTGGGCGTGGTTTGAGCGTCGGCTGCAGAGAGAGAGAGTGTGAGAGGAGCGGCTCGCGGATCCTTCGTCACGACTGTCAGCTGGAGGTAATCAGCGCCGATAATTGTTAATTGTTTAATTGCGCTGATTGCCTCTGATTGCTTTCAACAGTGAGCCTGGGGTTTTTAAAGGAAGACCGGAAGCGGGAGCGAGAGGGCTGACAACAAGACGGCTGCGGAACCGTCGTTTGTATATATAAATATTGCTGTAAAGCGCATCGGTGAATAAAAGAGCACGGCAGTGCTAATTAAGGAAACAACTGTCTCCGTGAGTGTGTGTTTAAACAGGAGGGGTGGCACTCACTTGCCACAGGGTGCTTTCGTAAAACGTCTCTTGAGCTCGTTGAAGGCCTGGTCTGCGATGTCTGACCAAAGGAACCTCACCGCCGGAGAAGTGAGGGCAGTGAGGGGGGCAGCAACCTTGCTGTAATCACGCACGAATCTGCGATAAAAATTAGCGAAACCCAGAAACCTCTGAAGATCCTTACGCGTCTTAGGAATGGGCCACTCCGCCACAGCCCGGACCTTGACCTCGTCCATCTGGAGGCCTCGGGAGGAAACGATGAACCCCAGGAAGGACACTGACTCCTGGTGGAAGACACACTTCTTTGCCTTGACATACAGTTGGTTTTCTAGCAGCCGTTGTAGCACCCGCCGGACATGCTGCACGTGCTCCTGGCTGGACTTGGAAAAAATCAAATGTCACATGTCATCAATGTACACGAACACAAAGCAATTGACCATGTCTCACAGAATATCATTGACCAGGGCCTGAAAAACGGCAGGAGCGTTGGTGAGGCCAAACGGCATGACCAGATACTCGTAGTGCCCGGTGGGTGTGTTAAACGCGGTCTTCCACTCGTCTCCCTCCCGAATGCGGACCAGGTGGTAGGCGCTGCGGAGATCCAACTTAGTAAAGACGGTGGCCCCCTGCAGGAGCTCAAAGGCGGAGGGCATAAGAGGAAGCGGGTAACGGTTCTTTACTGTGATTTCATTGAGCCCCCGGTAATCAATGCAGGGTCGAAGAGAGCCGTCCTTCTTGCCCACAAAAAAGAACCCAGCGCCCGCCGGGGAGGAGGAGGGACGAATAATACCAGCGGCCAGAGACTCACCGATGTATTTGTTCATCGCTTCGACCTCAGGGGGAGACAGCGAGTAGAGATGGCCCCGAGGAGGAGAAG
Source organism: Anguilla rostrata (assembly GCF_018555375.3). Classification (NCBI taxonomy): domain Eukaryota; kingdom Metazoa; phylum Chordata; class Actinopteri; order Anguilliformes; family Anguillidae; genus Anguilla; species Anguilla rostrata. The sequence goes on along the minus strand of NW_026985669.1, from coordinate 41,021 downwards.
TGCCAGGTAGCAACTCGGTGGGGCAATCATACGGGCGATGCGGGGGCAGCGCTGTAGCTCGGGCCTTGCTGAACACTGCCCGAAGGTCTTGATATTCGGGGGGAACGGAAGACAGGTCAGGGTAATCCTCCTGGGGCACAGGAGCAGAGGGCAGCAGACACAGAGCAGACCGGAGACAATGGGTGTGACAGTAGGTGCTCCAACCCATAACAGAATTCTCTGACCAGTTAATGTGTGGGTTGTGCTTTACTAGCCAGGGGTGGCCCAGCACCACCGGAACCTGGGGTGAGTCGAACAGGTACAGGACAATCTCCTTGCCATGGTTGCCAGAAATGAGAAGACTCACCGGGACTGTGACGTGGGTAACGGTGGCTAACCTCTCTCCGTTCAGGGCGTTGGCCGTTAATGGATTACGCAGGGCGACGACGGGCAGTCGCCACTGGGCGGCCAGGGAGGCGTCGATGAAGCTCTTGTCCGCGCCAGAGTCAATCAGAATGGTAACGGGCCGCCGCTGCCCCTCCCAGGAGAGGGTAGCAGACAACAGGGTGCGTTGGGCTGGGGAGCTTGGAACAGAGGTGACGCTCACCAGTACTCCCCGTTCTACTGGTGAGCGTTGCATTTTAACTCACAGGTGGAGAGGAAGTGCCCAGCCTGACCACAGTAGAGATACAGCTTGTTGTTCATCCTCCTCTGCCTCTCTGCCGGGGTCAGATGAGCGAGGTCCATAGACTCCGACTCCTGCCGAGGAGGAGACCTGGAAACTGAAGAGACATGTGAGCGAATCTCTGTAGACTGCCACAAGGGGGCACTCACGGTTCTCTCCCGGCGGCGTTGAGTTAGCCGGTTGTCTACTCGGATCGCCAAATCAACCAAGTCATCAAAACCGGAGGGGAGCTCACGAGTAACAATCTCGTCCTTTATGTGATCGGCAAGCCCATGAAGGAAGGCATCAAACCGAGCGACCCCGTCCCACTCGCTCGTGGTGGCGAGGGTGCAGAACTCGATGGCATAGTCCGAGACCGACCGTCCTCCCTGCATCAGACTGCCAGCCTCTCTCCCATGCACGGAGCGGTCGAACACCTTGCGCATCTCCTCCGCGAAGGTACTGAAATTGTTGCAGAAGTTAGCACCAGCCTCCCAAACAGCAGTTCCCCACACCCTGGCTGGGAGAGCAAGGGGGACCCGGTCAAACGGATTCACTGGGGAGGACTAGACGCTGGCTGGCGTCTGCTGGAGTCGCTGTAGCTGAGCAGTAACCTCCGTCATGGTATGAGCGAAGGAATCCAGTGCCTGCTTAACCATCTCCAGCTGGTGCTGATGTTCGCCTAACATGGCTCCCTGTCGTCCCAGCGCCGTCTGTAGTTGACCCAGGTCCGCTGAGTCCATGGTGGCCAGATGGTACTGTCAGGGCCTGGGGTAGGACTCAGAAGCGGACCAGAGTTAAGAAGAACTGGCAATTTATTTTCACAACAGAATCAGAGGCAGTCTCGAAGTCAGGGTACAGGCAATAGTCGAAGTCCAGGGAATCAACACGATCAGGCAGAGGTACAAAAACGGGAGCCGGGAACAGGTCAGAAAACAGGCGAGAGTCGAAAATCCAAAACTAGAGGCAGAGCAGGCAGGCTTAAACTCGTAATCGAAAACAGGACAGGCAAAAAGTCGAAAACCGGGAAAGACAACACACTAGAAAGGCTTGAAAGGCTACTCCGAAAAACAGAGGCACGATCTGGCAAAGACTAAACTGCACACAGAAACTAAATAGCAACAGTGATGAGTGGATGCAGGTGAAGATGGTTGGTGGAGGCTTGATTGAAGAAGAGGTAACAGGTGGGACTAGGGCGGGGCGTGGGCAGGAACCAGGAACCTAAGGGGGAAAAAATAACAAACGCACACCCAAGCACACGAACACAGAAAACACAACCGCAAGCGAAACAAAGTAAACCGAAAAAGAAAAAAAAGAAAAACTAGAAAATAAGAAATAAAAAAAAGAAACGGGAACACAAAGAGAATCAGGCTGGATTCCTGACAATTATAGGAAGATGCTGTATTGTTATTAAAATATGCTGTTTTTAAGATCTTTTTAAAAGTGAAAGACCTGTTTAAAGATTATTTAGTTTAAAATTGTTACATTTTTGAAACATATGTAATATATTATATATTTATTATATATTTGTTATATATATGTAATTGTTTAGTGTCATAACACTATAGGCCTATTCTTATTATTATGTTAAACAGGCTTCAACTTCAAAGGTTGTTAATAAACCAGGTGTTTAATAAACCGTTAATTCGAAAATGAGGTCAACTTTTGTGGACATTACGTTTCTGATCTATTAAGGTAATTTCAGTATCGTTAGGTACCGAGTATTGAATCAGTATCGCTTCAGTATCGAGTAATGTGATACTAAACCTGTTATCGGTATCAAAGTCAAAATTTTGGTATCATTAGTCATCACTAGTGTGACGCTTTTTTTAGTTGCGGCATGGAAGCGCTGCAGCTGTATATACACGCTGGGCCATCTAAGTGTTACGATATGCCATCTAAGTGTTACGACATAGTAAAGGCCTTTACGGGAAGCGGCCAGGACACATCCATAGCGACTCAACTAAGTCATCCAACAGCGTCTCTTAGCACAAAATTGGTCATAAGTAATCCATTTTTTATACAATCATCATGATATTCAGTAGATATGTTGAGTGAAGGTGTATGATCATGAGGACAAAGCCATTTTAAAATTGCTCCATAGGGGGCGCAATGGTGCCAATGCTTGAACCCCTCCCAACGCCGCTTGCGGCTTTAATTTAAAAATTATTTTTTGAACAAAGTCTTTGTGCAGTACAATAACAGAATAGAAGCACAGAAGGAGACTACACTAACAGTCTCAACGTGTGTGAAACATAGTTCCTGTGTTTGTGTGTGTGTGTGTGTGTGTCTGTTTTTGTGTCTGTCACTGGGACTACTCTAACTTAACCATAGTCCTAGTATATGTGTGTGTGTGTGTGTGTGTGTGTGTGTGTGTGTTTGCGTGTGAATCACTCTGTACCTGAACTTGGGGGGTGGACGAGATACAGGAATCACACTGTGGAAGGCACAAACACGAAATTCAAATATCACCCAACCAATAACTTAAACTAATGACACAAGTTACACTAATTGTGCTATTAAAAATGTACACCCATTTTTGAGTAGGCACAGGCAATTTGACATCTTGCAGACTCCATGGATGTTGCACATGCCTTTGCACTGATGTAAGCATAATTTGCGAGTCTTCTGTGAACTGTGAAAAACAATGTTGGCCAAAACATTTCATACAGAATGCATGAAGTACATTAATTACTATCAAATAATTTTACTTTCATGAGAAGGACTCCGCAACTACTGAAGTCAGTCTGCGACTCTTTTTGCATGTTCTTTATTTCCCATTTTGTCTTTTAGTTTGTCCTCCCTTGTCTTCAGTAAGTTCCTGAAAAAATGATGAATGTTGTAGGGAATATGCCTTACTCACTTACAGTTTACTCACTCACCCACAATTATGTAAAAAAAAAAAAATCATATAAAAGACTATTGATAAATGTAAATATTAAAGGTAAAATGCCTTTCAGCTGTATGTCTGTTCTGCATACATAAAATGGTAATAGACTGCTCACTAATGTTTACAGCCTGTAAGAGCATTACATTGTGCGTACATACTTTGAGAATCCAGTGATTTCCTGTGTTGTAAGACACAGCCACACATCGGCCCTTGGAAAGGCCATCTTTAAAAAGAAGAAATTGTTGCAATTGTGAAGTACAAACACAACATCTATACAATAATACTGTATATGCAAAATGCTCAACTTTCTGACACATACTATTTGTGACTTATGGGGCAGGAGCATACCCCTTGTTTCTATGGTGTTTTATGCTGGCAGAACAGCATGTTCTCCATGGTTGTGCTGGTGGGCCAGCCGGTCACCAGTAAAGAGCAATTTTTGTGACTATATAGAAGACAATCATATTCAAACATGATTTATATTATGTCCAGTTAAGCTAGAATTGTGAATAATGTTATGCTTGTTATTTAAAAGCATAACACAATGTTTCAATAAGAATAGTGCCTGGTTACAATTTGAAATATAGACAACCATAGCTCTAAATGAACAATTAATAAACACAGAGTGGCCAATTTATTAGGTATGCCTGCCCTTTCTTGGTGATTTTGCAATACATTGATGAGTTCATTTTAAATTACTTCCAATATATTTGGCATTTGGAGGATCATGGGTCGCATGGGCATTTTTGGTATGAAGTCACACAGAATGCCAGTTTTGGAGAATACTAATGTTTTTCTTTTTGTAGACCTGCCATTGCTGTACTTTGCTTTGATTCCTTAATTGTAAAATTCATGTTTGCACTTAGAGTGGTAAAAGGTACCAATCTGCAGACATCCCTTTTGTTCAATAGCTTTTGTTGTGGGAGTATCTAAACTATAAAGTAGTTTATTCAATTGTGATATACACGTAAGTAAAATTTAAATAACCTATGGTATGTAGAAGCCCATTCTGATATGGTATGTCTATATGACAGGATGAGGATAGCCAATGTTGAACAGAATTGCAGCATCATTTGGAATTACACCTAATGACAAGTACTATTTTCCTGAATAATCTCCAGTTTTGGGCCAAGCTTAGGTGGTGGGCCACAGCTTTGACATTTGTCACACTCACTCACCTAGGCAAATGAGAACAATGATTTTTTTTTTAAGAAAATCTATTTTGTATGAATTGCAATGTTAGGATGCATATATGTTTGAGCCCAATTCTCAATAATTTTTAGAATTGATAGAGATGGGGAAAACAGCGGCTTAAAAATAAGAGACCGCAATGACCATTGGACAAAGTAGACACCGGATCATCTGCAGCGGGTACCTGGTACTCGGACAAAGAAATCCAATACCAGAGGCCGGAACTAGCCTGTCATACATTTGTGTACAAGACATGATGAGAGTGTCAACCTCCTCTAAAGCCTTACCTGAAAATATGAAGAACATTGCTTATTAATGGGCATGCTGCTCACAACAAGTTCATTTTGTAAGAATGCCTATGATCACACGCTAATAGGCAACTGCTCTCTCATAACCTGTTTACGCAGATGCCAAATCTGGCCAATCCTTGCATATTCAGGTACTGCTCTGTTATATAATATACTATGTACTGTATGGCTTTACAACACCAGGTGTGAACATCACAGAGACTTGGAAAATGGCTTAAATTCAGCAAGACACTTGCACTATTTACAATACTAACTTGGTTTATATTCATATTTCGGGAGTAGTGAAGTGTCTGGTGTCTGGCAATAGCATGCAGACAAAGCATAAATAAGCAGGCTAGTGCTTTTATTAATCATCATCATCCTAAAGAAAATATGTGCCAAAACAATAGTTGAACAACAGCCGTTTAACCATTTGCAGCATAAACACTGAACAAGTTGCACCATTAGGCTGGTTTGTATTAGGCTGGTCTGGGTGTTGCTTATAGCAAATTGATGTAATATTTCACTGTAAGCACTAAAACTCAAAAATAACATGTAATCTAAAGTAAGTGTTTTGGTAAATATCCTCAGATGGTTAATAGAGAATCACGCTGAGAATGCAAAGGAAAAGACAGTCCATTTTAATGTCAACACTGATTAAAAAATAGAGTTATTCTTTTAACGCAAACGAAAACAAAATGTTACTTGGCTTCATTAAACAATGTGTTTCATGAATTAGGCCTGAATTAGTGCCTGTGTTTGGCTGCTCATATGGGTGCAATGTACCCCGGCTAATTCCGCTTCTGAGCGATTCATGTGAGGATGACATGTAATTATTGTTTATCAATCGTTCAGATAATTCTCATAATTTGGTTATCATGTGTATATATGGCATTTCATATGCGCTTGATTGTGCATTTCCTGGAGCACGTTTTTCACGCTATTATTCCCTCTGTCAAATAAGTTACAGTAGCCCACAAGTTATCTGCATCGTGATAATTGCTTTGCACTGCAGGACAAAAATACTTCTTTTCTGTTTGGTATTTTGATTGGTTTTCCGTAGGCACCGTGGTTGTATTGTGCACAACGGTCTCACCAAAATATTGACATTGAATGTGTAATTGTTTGATATCCTATCCCTTCCTTATTCCTTCCCTATTGAAGTTTTAGTGGCACAAACAGGGGGATTGGGTTGTGTTGGGAATTATCTCTGGATAACAGAGGGGGTGGGGGTACTGCTGGCAACTTGGCAGAGACAGTAGGGGATACACAGGTGTTGGCTGTGAGTTAGTGAAATGATAATTAAATTGTGGAATGGGAATCACGCTTTCTGATTTTCCCCATGTTTTTTAAACCATGTTTTACAACTTTATTGACTTAATCACAATAAACAGTTACAGTATATTCTTCACAAAAAGCTGTGTCAAAACTAGGTAGAGACCCCCTTGTGTCTCACGTGGATTTCCTGGAGCAGCTCACAGTTTGCTTTTCCACCTGAGACAGAAAGTTGACATGCACCTGTGACTGAGGGCGCAGAAGGCTACTTTGGAAGCCAGATGTACAAAAAGGAAAAACACAAAGAAAAAAAAAAACAACTCCAGACACCATGATGTACCTTCTACTTTTCAGTGATAAATAATGCTTGATATTTATGATATTACATGTTCACAGACCATTGGGCCCCCAGTCTTCCAGGACAACATACTTGTTTTCCCCCCCAACGGCAGCCATGTGCATGAGTAGCACCAAGCATTGATTTTTACCTTAGGGCTAAGAGGGTTAAAAAAAAAAATTTTTTTTAAAACTTTTTGAGAACTTGCATTAGAATAAAATAATATATTTTCTGATACGTCTGAACACGAAATATTGCTTATTATTTGTGTTGTTTAATTTATCTGATGAAAAACATATTTTCAATGTACAAAAATATCAAGTTACACACATACAAAGTCTGTAAGTCATTCAAACTTAGATTTTGTAAGTTTGAAGTCATTCAAACTTACAAAATCTAAGCTTGCCATTAAAAATACTGACATCAAAATTAGGCCAAGTTACAAGAAACAATATTGGCTATTACAATTTAGAAAACATTGATTGGCATTGCTTTTGAATACAGCTTGTTTAATTTGTGTGAGGTAGATAGCCAATATTGTTTCTTGTAACTTGCTGTAATTTTGATATCAATACTTTTAATGGCAGGCCTAGATTTTGCCAATTAGAATTAATGACTTATAGACAGTGCTTTGTTTGTGTGAGTAGAATTTTTGTACAATGAAAATGTGTTTTTCATCATATATATATATTCCTGCCACCATATATTGTGGTGCCAGGAAGGGAATTGGGGTGCTGTCCACTAAGGGGAACCCCCAGCCTTCTCTCTCTCTCTATCTATCTATCTATCTATCTATCTGTCTATCTGTCCGTCCGTCCGTCCATCCGTCCGTACTGTGCAAAAGTCTTAGGCACCTGTAAAAAAAATAATAATAATAAATTCGCCTTTAAAACTATATCAATTCTCTTAGGTATGCTGTCCTGCAGTTTTATAAGAAAATTGGCTGGTAGGTTGTTCCAAGCATTCTGGAGAACTTGCCACAGTTCTTCTGCAGATGTTGGCTGTTTCGCTTGCTTCTGGCTCTCCAGGTAATCCCAGAGACCCTTGATCAAGTTTTTATCTGAAAAGTAGTCTATTACTTAAAATATTACTTTATTTAACAAAATACAAAAATGTATCTGTAAAATTTCATTTTTTGGAAAATTCATGTTTTGAAATCTCAAATTTGCTCTTTTCTACTGATACACTAATGCAGAAAACAAAAAATAAACATCTAAGACCAAATATATACTATATATTATATTTAAAAATCTAGGGTGCCTAAGACTAATGTGCGATCTGATCCTGGCTACCTCTATACAACATAGACATGGACCATGCTACCGATTTTTGACAATTTCTTTCTGTACTGTCAAGTCTATGTATAGTCTCTGTCCGATGTATGTCTTGTGTCTTATATGTAAAGCACTATATGTGCACAATACACTGTGCCTCCTCTATTGTCATGTATTGTCATGCCACTAGTTTGTACAAAAGAAAGCTCCTTTTGCATTGCTATTAGGTGTCTTGATTCTGGTGAATATGAATGTAATTCTCACTTTGATTCCAGAGCTTGCATGAGGAACTAAAAAGATGGGAGCAAGAGGCCCAGCTGGAGAATTCCACTTCATCATTTAATCTAAAATAGAGGTTGAAGCCAAACATGCTTCACTTTGATGAGAACCAGGTAGATTAAATTTGTTTTAATCTTTTCTTTTTAGCTTAACTTTTAGTAATCTCTTTAATTGTGTCATATCTAAATATAAAGCACTTTGTAACCATGCTTTTGAAAAGTGCAATACAAAATAGTCATACATTGTTTAAATATGTAAATTTGGCTAATCTTTATCACTGAGTCCCAGTAGACTGTCAAGCTCATGAAATTCATTATCAACCATTAATTCAAACTGGTATACATTCATCAGTCCTTTGTTTACTTGAAAAACACACACACAAGCTAGCAAAAGCAGTTAGCCACTGATTTATTTTCTGTCAAACATACTTGCTTCCTAAGTAGTTAAGCTCATGTGACTTCCGTTTCAGGGGTGGTGGTCGCATGCTTCTGAAACCCAGCATGCAGGTCGTCCTTGTGGAGGTTGCTCAGCGTGCTGCAGGCAGGTCTTCTTTGGTAGCTCAGTTTGTCAGAATATTGGTCCCCGTAAATTTCCAAGTTAACCACTAGGAAATTGCATTCGAACAGCCGACAAAGTTGTAAATACCAGTGGTAAACTCGGGCAAGTTACATGAAACCTGAGTAAACCAGTTGTGACATATCACTCATATCACCTCACCCTGCTGTTAACAGTTGATGGACAATAGCAACAATGTACCGGGTTAATGGTGAATATCATTTATCATATCATTTCATTTATTCAACTATCCTAATGTATTGAAGCAGAGATGTTTGGTGTTTGGTGAGGACATAAGACTAATTTTGTTTTTTGGTGGTTTATGTACTTCTTGTATGCTGCTTAGTCAAAACACTGCACAGTTCATGCCTGGGTCCCATTATTCATGTCTAGCATTGGAAAATCCCATTGGTCCAGCTTTTTGACATTCTCAGTGGACATAAAGTATGTGTTGTTCACATGATAAACTTACCAGTTGCCAATGACCACTCGAACAAAAACACCTAGTATATGGCTCGGTCACGCGGTATTTTTTCCACCTTAATGAGGTGATTTTCATTTTAATATTTTATTATTTTTAAAATTTTTAGTAATATTTTATTTTCTTAATCTTGTGGTGTAGGGGACATGCCGCTACTTCTCATAGTGGGGAACCAAACTGTAGGAGATATACATCAGTACCCTCATAGGTGGCACCAGCATGTAATAATCAGTCTCATAATTTTAAATATACAAACTATAAATTGGCAATTTAAATTAATAACTAAATTAATTATTATTAAAATTAGACATTATAGTCTATCTTAACCAAATCGTAATATCATACATTCAGCTAATACTAAATTAATATAAATGATTTAGTTAAGAGGTGAAGGTATTCTATTAAGTTCTTTGGATAAGCAGCGGCTGACTCAATTCAACACAAGAGTAATATGAATACAGACAGCCATGTACATATAATAAAGCTTAGTAAACACAAAGTACCGAAAAGGGCAAAGCACAATTATCTACAATAATGTACAGTATAACAAACTATGTGAGTGCACGTGTGTGTGCGTGTGGGGAGGAGTGTTGGATGTTCCCATACGTGGGGGTTGTGTACCGGGGACACGGAGAACAAAGGAACAAGATGGAGTATGAATGGAGGGGTTTTTGAATCTAGATAAAGCTAGTGAAAAAAACAATGGTGCATGAAGCAGGATGCGCCTTACTCCGTTGCAGGCCTTGCAAACTCTTCCTGGCATGTGGACTCACACGAAAGGGAGATGGGAGAAGGGTGGCGAGTCAAGGGAAAGGAAAATGGAACAGAGCGAAAGAACGGCAACCTTCGTTTTATCGAAGGTTGCGCGTTTCAAATGTAAAGTAAGCCAATACTGTAACAGGAAAGCTGCGGTAGGGGGCATGGTTAAATGAGTCACTTTGAGGTGGACATATGGGCTTTGTAGTTCTGTGTCTTTTGTAGGCCATGGTACCTACAGTGGTATGTTTTTAACTTGTATGATCATTGTGGTATTCCCTGTTTTCCTTTGTTTTTTTTATTCCTGTTAAGCACTTTGAGCTGCATTCTGTATGAAAGGTGCTATTCATCATTTGGAATTATACCTAATGACAAGTACTATTTGCCTGAATAATCTCCAGTTTTGGGCCAAGCTTAGGTGGTGGGCCACAGCTTTGACATTTGTCACACTCACTCACCTAGGCAAATGAGAAAAATGATTTTTTTTTTAAAGAAAATCTATTTTGTATGAATTGCAATGTTAGGATGCATATATGTTTGAGCCCAATTCTCAATAATTTTCAGAATTGATAGAGATGGGGAAAACAGTGGCTTAAAAATAAGAGACTGCAATGACCATTGGACAAAGTAGACACCGGATCATCTGCAGCGGGTACCTGGTACTCGGACAAAGAAATCCAATACCAGAGGCCCGAACTAGCCTGTCATACATTTGTGTGCAAGACATGATGAGAGTGCCAACCTCCTCTAAAGCCTTACCTGAAAATATGAAGAACATTGCTTATTAATGGGCATGCTGCTCACAACAAGTTCATATTGTAAGAATGCCTATGATCACACGCTAATAGGCAACTGCTCTCTCATAACCTGTTTACGCAGATGCCAAATCTGGCCAATCCTTGCATATTCAGGTACTGCTCTGTTATATAATATACTATGTACTGTATGGCTTTACAACACCAGGTGTGAACATCACAGAGACTTGGAAAATGGCTTAAATTCAGCAAGACACTTGCACTATTTACAATACTAACTTGGTTTATATTCATATTTTGGGATTAGTGAAGTGTCTGGTGTCTGGCAATAGCATGCCGACAAAGCATAAATAAGCAGGCTAGTGCTTTTATTAATCATCATCACCCTAAAGAAAATATGTGCCAAAACAATAGTTGAACAACAACCGTTTTAACCATTTGCAGCATAAACACTGAACAAGTTGCACCAATATTAGGCTGGTTTGTATCAGGCTGGTCTGGCGTGTTGCTTATAAGCAAAATTGATGTAATATTTCACTGTAAGCACTAAAACTCAGAAATAACATGTAATCTAAAGTAAGTGTTTTGGTAAATATCCTCAGATGGTTAATAGAGAAACACGCTGAGAATGCAAAGGAAAAGACAGATAGTTATTCTTTTAATGCTAATGAAAACGAAATGTTACTTGGCTTCATTAAACAATGTGTTTCATGAATTAGGCCTGAATTAGTGCCTGTGTTTGGCTGCTCATGGGTGCACTGTACCCCGGCTAATTCCACTTCTGAGCGATTCATTTGAGGATGACATGTAATTATTGTTTATCAATCATTCAGATAATTCTCATAATTTGGTTATCATGTGTATATATGGCATTTCATATGCACTTGATTGTGCATTTCCTGGAGCACGTTTTTCACGCTATTATTCCCTCTGTCAAATAAGTTACAGTAGCCCACAAGTTATCTGCATCGTGACAATTGCTTTGCACTGCAGGACAAAAATACTTCTTTTTCTGTTTGGTATTTTGATTGGTTTTCCGTAGGCACCGTGGTTGTATTGTGCACAACGGTCTCACCAAAATATTGACATTGAATGTGTAATTGTTTGATATCCTATCCCTTCCTTATTCCTTCCCTATTGAAGTTTTAGTGGGACATACAGGGGGATTGGGTTGTGTTGGGAATTATCTCTGGATAATAGAGGAGCAGGGGTGGGGGTACTGCTGGCAACTTGGCAGAGACAGTAGGGGATAAACAGGTGTTGTCAAGAGTTGCAAGTGCATTCAGCAATGTGAAGGCTGTGAGTTAGTGAAATGATAATTACATTGTGGAATGGGAATCACGCTTTCTGATTTTCCCCATGTTTTTTAAACCATGTTTTACAACTTTGACTTAATCACAATAAACAGTTACAGTATATTCTCCACAAAAAGCTGTGTCAAAACTAGGTAGAGACCCCCTTGTGTCTCACTTGGATTTCCTGGAGCAGCTCACAGTTTGCTTTTCCACCCGAGACAGAAAGTTGACATGCACCTGTGACTGAGGGCGCAGAAGGCTACTTTGGAAGCCAGATGTACAAAAACAGCAAAAAAAAAACACAAAGAAAAAAAATAAATAAAAATAACTTGAAACACCATGATGTACCTTCTACTTTTCAGTGACAAATAATGCTTGATATTTATGATATTACATGTTCAGACCATTGGGCCCCCAGGCTTCCAGGACAACATACTTGTTTTCCCCCCCCAACGGCAGCCATGTGCATGAGTAGCACCAAGCATTGATTTTTACCTTAGGGCTAAGAGGGTTAAAAAAAAAATTAAAAAAAAGAGAACTTCCATTAGAATAAAATAATATTTTCTGATACGTCTGAGCACAAAATATTGCTTATTTGTGTTGTTTAATTTCTGATTAAAAAGTTACGCACACATACAAAGTCTGTAAGTCATTCAAACTTACAAAATCTAAGCTTGCCATTAAAAATACTGACATCAAAATTAGGCCAAGTTACAAGAAACAATATTGGCTATTAAAATTTAGAAAACATTGATTGGCAATCAATGTTTTGGCACACAAATTAAACAGCTTGTTTAATTTGTGTGAGGTAGATAGCCAATATTGTTTCTTGTAACTTGCTGTAATTTTGATATCAATACTTTTAATGGCAGGCCTAGATTTTGTCAATTAGAATTAATGTCAGGGTGGGTGAGGGAATGGACCCAAACGCAGAGTGCGGGGAAAAACACAAAACTCCAAAATAGGAAGAACAAAGACTTTACTTACAACTCCAGGAACTCTCAACAAACTCAACAAACACAAAGAAAAGCTTCAAAAAACGCAATAAACAAGAGAATACAAAAGTCCAAAAGCACGTTGCAAACATAACATGGGCAGGAACACACGGGGCAGGAACATGACCAGACAAACTAACCAACAACAAGGATCCAGCACCTGAGTCAGGGGGAAGGGAAACTTAAATAGACACGACACAGACGAGACACAGGAGAGCACAATGAACAATCAGGCCACAGAGAGGGAAGGGAAAATGAGACAACCAGCAAACAATAATATGACAATAGAAAACTAACACAATTAAACAGGGGGAGCAGGACACAAAACCGAAGTGCCGCCATCTGGCGGCCCAACAAGGAAATACAGAGGGAAAACACAGAACCATGACAATTAATGACTTATAGACAGTGCTTTGTTTGTGTGAGTAGAATTTTTGTACAATGAAAATGTGTTTTTCATCATATATATATTCCTGCCACCATATATTGTGGTGCCAGGAAGGGAATTGTGGTGCTGTCCACTAAGGGGAACCCCCAGCCCTCCGTCTCTCTCTCTCTCTCTCTCTCTATATATATATATATATATGCAGTACTGTGCAAAAGTCTTAGGCACCTGTAAAAAAAATTCGCCTTTAAAACTATATCAATTCTCTTAGGTATGCTGTCCTGCAGTTTTATAAGAAAATTGGCTGGTAGGTTGTTCCAAGCATTTTGGAGAACTTGCCACAGTTCTTCTGCAGATGTTGGCTGTTTCGCTTGCTTCTGGCTCTCCAGGTAATCCCAGAGACCCTTGATCAAGTTTTTATCTGAAAAGTAGTCGACATAGCTCAGGAGGTAAGACCGATTGTCTGGCAGTCGGAGAGTTGCCGGTTCAAACCCCGCCCTGGGCGTGTCGAAGTGTCCTTGAGCAAGACACCTAACCCCTAACCCCTAACTGCTCTGGCGAATGAGAGGCATCAATTGTAAAGCGCTTTGGATAAAAGCGCTATATAAATGCAGTCCATTTACCGTTTAGTCTATTACTTAAAATATTACCTTATTTAACAAAATACAAAAATGTATCTGTAAAATTTCATTTTTTGGAAAATTCATGTTTTGAAATCTCAAATTTGCTCTTTTCTACTGATACACTAATGCAGAAAACAAAAAATAAACATCTAAGACCAAATATATACTATATATTATATTTAAAAATCTAGGGTGCCTAAGACTAATGTGCGATCTGATCCTGGCTACCTCTATACAACATAGACATGGACCATGCTACCGATTTTTGACAATTTCTTTCTGTACTGTCAAGTCTATGTATAGTCTCTGTCCAATGTATGTCTTGTGTCTTATATGTAAAGAACTATGTGTGCACAATACACTGTGCCTCCTCTATTGTCATGTATTGTCATGCCACTAGTTTGTACAAAAGAACGCTCCTTTTGCATTGCTATTAAGTGTCTTGATTCTGGTGAATATGAATGTAATTCTCACTTTGATTCCAGAGCTTGCATGAGGAACTAAAAAATGGGAGCAAGAGGCCCAGCTGGAGAATTCCACTTCATCATTTAATCTAAAATAGAGGTTGAAGCCAAACATGCTTCAATTTGATGAGAACCAGGTAGATTAAATTTGTTTTAATCTTTTCTTTTTAGCTTAACTTTCAGTAATCTCTTTAATTGTGTTATATCTAAATATAAAGCACTTTGTAACCATGCTTTTGAAAAGTGCAATACAAAATAGTCATACATTGTTTAAATATGTAAATTTGGCTAATCTTTATCACTGAGTCCCAGTAGACTGTCAAGCTCATGAAATTCATCATCAACCATTAATTCAAACTGGTATACATTCATAAATGACACACTGTACAAGCGGCAATATCTTAATAATTAGTGGTAATTGCATCAGTCCTTTGTTTACTTGAAAAACACACACATAAGCTAGCAAAAGCAGTTAGCCACTGATTTATTTTCTGTCAAACATACTTGCTTCCTAAGTAGTTAAGCTCATGTGACTTCCGTTTCAGGGGTGGTGGTCACATGCTTCTGAAACCCAGCATGCAGGTCGTCCTTGTGGAGGTTGCTCAGCGTGCTGCAGGCAGGTCTTCTTCGGTAGCTCAGTTTGTCAGAATATTGGTCCCCGTAAATTTCCGAGTTAACCACTAGGAAATTGCATTCGAACAGCCGACAAAGTTGTAAATACCAGTGGTAAACTCGGGCAAGTTACATGAAACCTGAGTAAACCAGTTGTGACATATCACTCGTATCACCTCACCCTGCTGTTAACAGTTGATGGACAATAGCAACAATGTACCGGGTTAATGGTGAATATCATTTATCATATCATTTATTCAACTATCCTAATGTATTGAAGCAGAGATGTTTGGTGTTTGGTGAGGACATAAGGCTAATTTTGTTTTTTGGTGGTTTATGTACTTCTTGTATGCCGCTTAGTCAAAACACTGCACAGTTCATGCCTGGGTCCCATTATTCTTGTCTTTCATTGGAAAATCTCATTGGTCCAGCTTCTGGACATTCTCAGTGGACATAAAGTATGTGTTGTTCACATGATAAACTTACCAGTTGCCAATGACCACTCGAACGCAAACACCTAGTATATGGCTTGGTCACGTGGTATTTTTTCCACCTTAATGAGGTGATTTTCATTTTAATATTTTATTATTTTTAAAATTTTTTGTAATATTTTATTTTACTCCCTTTCTTGATCTTGTGGTGTAGGGGACATGCCGCTACTTCTCATAGTGGGGAACCAAACTGTAGGAGATATGCATCAGTACCCTCATAGGTGGCACCAGCATGTAATAATCAGTAATTTATTTAATTCATAATTTTAAATATACAAACTATA
This sequence comes from Anguilla rostrata, assembly GCF_018555375.3. Classification (NCBI taxonomy): domain Eukaryota; kingdom Metazoa; phylum Chordata; class Actinopteri; order Anguilliformes; family Anguillidae; genus Anguilla; species Anguilla rostrata. Next base: position 25,149 of record NW_026985669.1, on the reverse strand, counting down.
AATTGGCAATTTAAATTAATAACTAAATTATTATTAAAATTACACATTATAGTCTATCTTAACCAAATCATAATATCATACATTCAACTAATACTAAATTAATATAAATGATTTAGTTAAGAGGTGAAGGTATTCTGTTAAGTTCTTTGGATAAGCAGTGGCTGACTCAATTCAACACAAGAGTAATATGAATACAGACAGCCATGTACATATAATAAAGCTTAGTAAACACAAAGTACCGAAAAGGGCAAAGCACAATTCTCTACAATGATGTACAGTATAACAAACTATGTGAGTGCACGTGTGTGTAGGTGTTGTGTGTGCGTGTGTGTGTGCGTGTGAGGAGGAGTGTTGGATGTTCCCATACGTGGGGGTTGTGTACCGGGGACACGGAGAACAAAGGAACAAGATGGAGTATGAATGGAGGGGTTTTTGAATCTAGATAAAGCTAGTGAAAAAAACAATGGTGCATGAAGCAGGATGCGCCTTACTCCGTTGCAGGCCTTGCAAACTCTTCCTGGCATGTGGACTCACACGAAAGGGAGATGGGAGAAGGGTGGCCAGTCAAGGGAAAGGAAAATGGAACAGAGCGAAAGAACGGCAACCTTCGTTTTATCGAAGGTTGTGCGTTTCAAATGTAAAGTAAGCCAATACTGTAACAGGAAAGCTGCGGTAGGGGGCATGGTTAAATGAGTCACTTTGAGGTGGACATATGGGCTTTGTAGTTCTGTGTCTTTTGTAGGCCATGGTACCTACAGTGGTATGTTTTTAACTTGTATGATCATTGTGGTATTCCCTGTTTTCCTTTGTTTTTATTATTCCTGTTAAGCACTTTGAGCTGCATACAAATAAAGCTATTGTTGTTGTTTTCATTTCCCAATCTCTCTTACACTAATGCCTATAACCTACTGGCAAAAGATTTGAAACTGGCTATCATGGCAGAAAATGGTAGTCATGATTATTTACTCTTTTGTGTGGATGCTTTGACAGTTTGTTCCAGTTAGCTGCATCACAGAGGTTGACCCTGTGTGGGTTGGTTTGGTTGTTTTGTCTGTAAGTGTGTTCTCTGTTGTGATGTTTTTGTGTGGACCCCAGGAAGAGTAGCTGATGTTCTGCATCAGCTAATGGGGATCCTAATAAAATCCTAAATCCTAAACCCTGTAGTGGTCAGCAATTTGGGGGAAGTAGCTCATTGCTAAATGATTCACTCCAAAATTCAGATTACACCAAATCAGTTGGAGACCCTTCTCGCATGCCTGTGGAAGCTGTTATTTATTAGCTGCTTTGTTTCTGCAACATTGCAACTCTGTTTGGGGTTAGTGAGAGAACAGTTCACTGTCGAATGGCAGAGCTGTTTCCCTACTCTCCCACTCCTGGCTTGATTGCCAAGCTTGAATTAAAAAGCAGCGCTCCCCCTCATTATCACATGGAGAAAGGAAATGCAGAAATAAACATGGAAATAAATATATGCAGGTGCTGTGAGTAACACTTGCTGCACAGCAAGAAGGCCCTTTGTTTGAATCACGGTTGGTGCCTTTCTGTGTGGAGTTTGCATGTTCTCGCCATGTCCGTGTGGGTTTCCTCCGAGTGGTTTCCTCCCACAGTCCAAAGACATGCGGGTTAGGTTAATCTGAGAGTCTAAATTGCCCCTGGGCATGAGTGTGTGAGTGAATGGTGTGTGTGCCCCGCTGTGGACTGGAATACTGTCCAGGATGTATTCCTGCCTCTCGCCCAATGCATGTGATAGCTCCAGCACCTCCTGTGACCCTGACCAGGAATAAGCAGATATAGATAATAGATGGATGGATAAATATATACAGAGACGATTCAAGCAATTCATAAACGTGAAAATGAACATGTACAGAAATAAATGAAGAAAGCAATGAATATATATATATATATATATATATATATATATATATATATATATATATATATATCCTATAGAACTGAATGAGTCAATTAATAAATATGGAAATAAATGCAAAAATACCCATTCATGTCAGATTTTTATCTATTTATTTCTGTATAAATTTATTTATTTTTACATTTTTCTTGCATTATTTATTTATCTTTAATATGGGATTTTTGGTCCTCCATAGAATTCAATTGCCGACAATGGCAACCAATAGGCTACCAAGGTTGGCTCAACGTGAGCTTGCTCCCTGCGTGTGGGCGTTCCCGCATGGGCGTTCCGGGCGTTCCTGCACTCACACCTTACCGCAAGGAAACTCGCGTAGCCTAAGCAGACAGAAACCCTTGTTTTTAGTGGACATGTTGCTATCAGTTGTAACAAATCAAGTCGCTATCCAGCTAGCTATTTAAAAAAAAAAAAAAACGAATTCCTACGGTATGTAGTCTTCCTTATTTACCGAAAAGTTTTCTCGAAGGAGAACATTTTTTTTCAACCATATAAAGGACAAAAGACAAAACACTCACGTTATCCCCAGCACTGAAGTAAGTATAACACATTGTTTTAAAATTATTAATAAGGTTAATGAATACGATTGAGAGAAATTGTGAATGGTGGTTATAGAGTTAAACGTTCTCTTCACATTTTTAAACCAAACTCGTTCAACAGGTTGCTAAATTGTGTAGGCTACCTCGGTTGCAGTTAGCTACTTGAGCAACGAATGCAAGAATTCAGATGGAGCAGTTTGGATTATAAATAGATAAATAGAAAATGTCTTATCAATGTACATTTCGGTTTTTTAAGTTTGACCTTTGCTACGGAGACTCTTCAATTTCTCACCAGGGACAGTGATGTGTAATTCTCTATGAAAAACTAAAATTTAAAGTCTAAGCAAACTTGTTCGCCTCTCTTGCGCTTTGTACATGGTTCGTCTTTAAACCAAGAAGTTCGGTTTGTGTATGGATTTTCCTGAGAGCGTCAAAAAAGTGGATACTATACTATGCGTGACATTCTAATTTCTGAAACTTTATGCAATTAGTCTGTCCACCAGGGAATAGTGGCAGTATTAATAGTTTAATTTATTAGCGTTTGGTTAATAGTTAATTAATATTTGGCAAAGAAAATATAGCATAGCCTATTTTATGTCTGAAAGTACTGGTGCTTGTGGTGTGTGGGATACTCCGAATGCTAAGGAGCGCGAGTCTTTTCGGATTCATACTATGCGTGCAACAATTTTGTGTTGAATATATTGCTTAAATTGATTTACAAACACTGATATTTTCTGAGGAATAAAGGAAGTTTGTTTTGTTGTTATTGTTCATTAACATAATTGGTCATCACATGAATAATGTCCTACGGCATTCTTTACACCGTTCAAAGAAATAATTAATAATTTGGGGAAATGAATGTTTAGCATATTTTCTGTGCTTAGTTAGTGACATCAAACTGTATTCAGTTGGAGTCAACTGACTGGTGGGGTTAGAAGTTACCCTCAGTTAACCTTATCCTTTTGTGATTTCACGTATAGAATGAACTTTAAAAAAAATGTTTTATCGGAAAACAAATCAGACCATACCTGGGCTTGTGTTTGGGAATGGTCTATATAAGTGTAATTATTCTGAAGTAATGTAAAATTATTGTAAAATTGAATTCCTTACTTTCTGTATCTGTGATTGTCCAACCCTGAACATTAGTAAAATATAAGATGTGGGTGCCATTGCACCATGTCCCAAGTTCCGAGTTTTGTACAACTGCAGATCGCACATCACTTTTCACTGAACACTCATCCTATTTTTCAGTGAGGGTACTATTTTCATGCTTTTCTTTCTATGATGACATGTAAGTGTCATTTTACATTTTATTACATACTTTTATGAACAATTGCTTTCTTCATAAACATGTAACAGTCATTTAAATATTCCATTAGCATGTGCACATACCTACCTTTGTGTCTTATATTTTTGGTTTCATAACTGAAATCTGCATTTCCTGTAAGTGATAAATGGACAAGACAAGCTTGCTTTTCTGCCCCTCCCCCAATTCCTTAATCTGTAAAGCAGAAAAGGTGAGGATGATAAAGTGAACTACAATACATAGTTGAAAAGTGACCTTTCTTGCAGTGTGACTTGATTGTTTTCTCTGATGATTCACCCAACCTTTTGGCCTTACTTGTGTCTCTGCCCGGCTGCCATTTCCCAATTGTGGCCAAACCTGAACAGGTTGCATTCCTGAACTGATCTGTGGAGTGTCTCAGTTGAGCCAGTGAAGGGAACTGAAAATATGTTTTGAGTGGAAATGGCCTGAGATTGTTGTCATCTTATACAAGACTAGCTTCGAAACAGGTGAACCCTGCTGCTTTGTTAATTCTAATTTCATTAACCATTTACCATAAAATTCCATTGGAAAACAGACTCAAAATGCAGAAGATGAGGAAATTAAGACCAACTCCTCAGAGGTTGCACTGCTGTCAGAAATCAGAACTTTCAAAATGCAGGCCATAAAAATGTATTTTGAAAAATTTCACCTACATTTTAAAGAACTGACATTATTAATAGTTATACATTAATGAATCACACATGTAACATGGTTCAGCAAAGAGATTAATAAGAATTTTAAGTAACATCAGTATGTTATTCCAAAAATAACTTGAGCAGGTAGTTGCCCGCTTAAAAAGCATTATTTCTAAATGTATTCTCCCTTAAACATTTACCAAAATATAAATGACAGTGGACCTGCTCCTTGGGTGAACCCTCTTTGAAAGGGATGTTACAGTCCTTTCAGTTCAGGTTGAAATTATACTTGCACTAGGGGGGAATTCCCTTAAAAAACTCAATTTAATTTGGCAGGGAAATATGCATGGCCCTCTTGATCATGGGCTCAAACCACTCCTTTACTAAAAGAACATCCATGTGGCATAAAAAACTTAAAAATGGACTAACAACCACTTAATTGGGGAACATGTGGTAATAGTGGTAAGTTTAAATTGAATATAGGTTTGAGGAGGACAATGTCATCTCTTGTGCTAGTGACAAAATTTAAGAACCCCAAAATACCTCAGGTTAACAACCTGTATTACAGGGCTGCCAGTTAAGACCTAGAGAACAAGGTGTGTGTACTCTTTAGCCAGCCAATGACTTAAATTAATCACTTGTAGTGAAACACATCGAAAACAACAGATCACTGACCTGTATAACTGGATTTAAACTTTCAGCCTGAAGAAGCTTTATACGCTTGGGTTGGCCTTGCCAGATCACATTCCTTTTCTGTCAGCCTCTGTTCATTTTTATGATCAGACTGCAGGTGAAGTTCATCTACGGGAAAACAGGAAGGAACTAAAAAATCTTTCAGCTGCCTTGTGGAACCGTAGGCACTTTTTTCCATTTTATATTTTTACAGTACCTTTATTGTATGTATGGCTGACATGTTGGCTAACCTACGCAAGAGGTTAAAACAATGTCAAACAAAAATACACACTATAATAAATAATTTGCGTTTTGACAAAGCCAAAAATGATTCTTAGAAATGTGCTTTATAATTACATGTGGGGTATAGTGGTGGGCAATATGACCTGAAATTCATATGATATCTCTAGATTTTGAAAATGAAGAATAATACCTTGGATGATATAAAACCTGAAAGATTAGTACATGAGTTGTTTAGGGGTGCGAAACTTCAGCAACCTTATGATACAATATCATCTGATATTTGAGTCATGATAGCATACTATTGTAATTGGGTCCAAGCAGTGAAGCTGGTGAACCGATTGTATCTGTTAGGATTAGGGGTCCAAGCAGCGAAGCTGGTGGAACCCTACTGTATCTGTTAGGATTATTAGGGGTCCAAGCAGCGAAGCTGGTGGAACCCTATTGTATTTGTTAGGATTGTTAGGGGTCCAAGCAGTGAAGCTGGTGGAACCCTATTGTATCTGTTAGGATTATTATTATTATTAGGGGTCCAAGCAGCGAAGCTGGTGGAACCCTATTGTATTTGTTAGGATTATTATTATTATTATTCTTATTTTTCTCTGCTAAAAGTGTCTGAGGCTCAGCAACCATAAGTCCTACAGCAACCAAATTTGGTAGGTGGGTTCCTATGGCCCCCCACTACTCAGGCACTAAATCACTAAAATCACCTATGTTGGCCAGATGGTGGCGCTATAACAAAGGGTTATGCGTAAAAGGCCATAACTCCCACACCATTCGATCAACACAAAACCTCATCGACATATGCATCTGAACGTGCTCTATAACTTTGCCATTGGGACCACCTATGTCCGCCATATTGTTTGCCCATCATTTTGACTTTTTAGTTGGGGTGTGGAAGCTTTCTCTGCTAAAATGTCTGAGGCTCAGCAACCATAAGTTGTAGACCAAGCAAATTTGGTAGGTGGGTTGCTATTGGCCCACACTACTCAGGCACTACAAATCACCTATGTCGACCAGATGGTGGCGCTATAACAAAAGGTTATGCGTAAAAGGCCATAACTCCCACACCATTCGATCAACACAAAACCTCATCGACCGATGCATCTGAATGTGCTCTACAACTTTGTCATTGGGAGCACCTATGTCCGCCATATTATTTGCCCGCCATTTGGATGTTTTTATTAGTTGTGGCACGGTAGCGCTGTAGCTCCAAATCCTAAGTGTTACGACATCTAGTAAACTTCTTTACGCCAAGCGACATCCATGGCGACGCAAGTAATCTGACACCGTAGGGTCTAGTTTTTATCAGTGAGGGGAGGGTCTGAACGTCGGGGAAGCAATGGAAGACAGTGCCAGCCAGAGTGCCTGCTAGGCTATTAAAGGTTTGTTAGTAAAAGCTTTTTGAGAGGGTGAATAATTACTTTTCTTTGGCATGGATCCATTTGAAGACAGTATCGGGTGAGTTCGTTAAGTCTTTAAATCTGTCATTATGGTGAGAAAAAGCTAAACCATTTTATTGGTAGTTTTTGAGTTTCTGTGCAAACGCGCGAAAACACGCTGGTATAATAAAACAATGACGGTAATACATATATAGTCCGCTTCGTTCCGTTGCTACCATAACATAACACACTACCTTGTGTCTACAGCTGCAGTTTCTCGCAGCAATTACTAATATTGAATATAAACAAAAGACGCAATTTATGCTGTACTCTGCCAATGTATGAATACATAATACGGTACTCTGAGCGTAGGAAGCAGTTAGCATGGATGGCGAGTTGATATTTCGTTTTTTGGTGCTAAAAGTTTGTTAGTAAAAGCTTTGCGAGGATGAATCATTACTTTTCTTTGGCATGGATCCATTTGAAGACAATATCGGGTGAGTTCGTTTAGTCTTTAAATCCGTCATTATGCTGAGAGAAATTGTATTCTCAATTTAATCTCTAAATTGACTGTAAGCTTAGGGTTGTAACTAGTTAGCTGTTTCGTAGGTGACTTAGTCTTAACTCGTCTTAACTATTGCTTGTATTTTTGCATAGACTGCGTTGTTGCTGTTCTTGTTTGTGTTACTGTTAATCAGTTTAACCTACAGGGTCCAAGTTGAACTATGCGGTTGTTCCCTGCACTTGCAACAGTACTTCTCTTTAGGGTTTTCGACACACTTGTTCCTGATTATGATTATACACTTTGTTGCACATCGCTCTGGAGAAGAGCGTCTGCCAAATGCCTGTAATGTAATGTAATATTCCGTAGCAACAAGATAAACCCGACATTAGCCCTAAAATATGCCAATACAGCAGTGAAAACGCTGCTCACTGAATAACAAAATAAATGAGACAACATTTTTTTTAATTATAGCATGGCATTCTACAGTCAATATCTGGGACTAAGCATTTAATAAATATACAATCTTACCATTGGTTTTACGTGTAGAGATGTCCCTTTAGCGACTGAGTGGTCATATATTGTCTTGGACATGAAATATACGCGCATATGTGACGCCTGGGTTGTCTACCTTCAAAACTAGCTGTGCGTAATACCACACCTGTTGCTTACGGCGTTGTCGCCCTTTTTAGTACAATTTGGCTTGATTGACAATGCATTTATTCAGTAGGTGAGAGTACAAGCTTTCTAACAATGTATAACATGTCTGATTTTGCTTTTGGAATAGCGTTGTATGGGTCAGCGTAACCAAACATTTTCCTATATGCCAGTGTCTAAATAAATAAAATGGTAGGCTATTCTGCGAGCAGCACGCAGGTCGCGAGTTGATATTTCGTCTTTTGTTTTGTTTTTCTCAATGTCCTATCTATTATTTGAAATGTGTATTATTATTCTATCTGTCTCTGTGGCGCTCTGAAATGTGCATTCTCTGCTAAGCTGAGCAATGGATTGGAATATGTGTCTGACATAGTGTTCAATGGATTGGAATATGTGTCTGACGTAGTGTTGCACCGTATACCGAAACTTCAGCACTTTTTCGGTACTTAAAAAAATAAACTGTTCGGTATTAGAATTTTCCGACATTCGGTAGTTTTGTGTCAAATGTAAAGGCCAGGGAAATGTGTCTCCCGCATTACTGATTGAGAGGAAGAAAAGTGTAATTTGTCAGACTCTTCGCTAGATGGCAGTAGCAACTAAGGTTGCCAAGTGAGGTGACGTGCGCTTGTGCATTCCCTTCGTTGATACAGCGCATGCTTCGACTCAATTGACTTCAGTAGAAATAGGTGTTCTAATTTGTAAATATTTTATTATAGGAAGATGCTGTAATGTTATTAAAATATGCTGTTTAGATTTATTTAAAAGTGAAAGATCTGTTTAAAGATAATTTACTTTACAATTGTTTAATTATTGAAATATATTTAATATAGTTTTCTATGGTTTAGTGTTGTAACACTATAGGCCTATGCTTATTGATGTGTTGAACAGGCTTCAACTTAAAGGTTGTTAATAAACCAGGTTTTTAATAAACCGTGAAATCGAAAATCAGGTCAACCCTTGTGGACATTACGTTTCTGATCTATTAAGGTAATTTCTGTATCGTTAGGTAACGATTACTGAATCAGTATTGCTTCAGTATCGAGTATCGTGATACTAAACCTGGTATCGATATCAACGTCAAAATTTTGGTACCATGACAACACTAGTGTGACACTTATTAGATGCGGCATGGAAGCTTTGCAGCTGTACATACATGCTGGGCCATCTAAGTGTTACGACATGCCATCTAAGTGTTACAACAATGTAAAGGCCTTTACGGGAAGCGGCCAGGACACATCCATGTCGACGCAACTGTCACCCGACAGCGTCTCTTAGCACAAAATTGGCCATAAGTCATCAATTTTTTATACACTCATCATGATATTCAGTAGATATGTTGGGTGAAGGTATCTGATCATGAGGACAAAGCCATTTTAAAATTGCTCCATAGGGGGCGCGATGGTGCCAATGCTTGGACCCCTCCCAACGCCGCTTGCGGCTTTAATTTTCAATTATTCTGTCATTGTTTTTCTTTGTGTCTCGTTATCCCTCCCTGCTCTGGTTTGATTGTGCTTTGAGTTCACCTGTGTCTTGTTGTCTTTGTGGCTATTTAAGTTCTCTGTTTTCCTGATTTGGGTGCTGGTTCCTTGTGTTTCTGCCTGAGAGTATCTGCCTGTCTGTTTCAGCCCGCATTGTCTGGCCTTGTTTTTCTTACCTGTTTTCTGTTACCTGTATGAGAGTAAAATCTTTGATTGGATTTGCCTTTTTGGAGTTCCTAGTGTTTTCCCCACTCTCCGTTTGGGTCCTGGTCCCCCGTTACCTGACATATCTTAAATTGCGAGGAATGAAAGATCTTTAACTGAAATTTTGACTAAGTCAGAATTAATGTGGAGATATCTCTAATTTGAGTTATGACTAGTCATAATTGAAATGGTGATACAGTATCTGGAATTCAAGTTTTGGATAGTCAAAACTGAATTGTAGATATCTTTATTGGAGGTCCCATACAACTGAATGGCGAAAGTAACTTCAATCTTACTAGCAAAATATAATTCGAGATTAAGTTTTTTGATGAGTGAAAATGCAGTTAGAGACAGGATTCGTACGGTCATGAAAAACCTGGAAAATTCATTGAAATTTAAAATGCAATTTCCAGGCCCTGGAAAAGTTATGGAAAATAATATTTTTTGAAAAGTAATGGAAACACAGCTAAAGTTGCATCAAATATAATTACTAATTAATCAAATCATAAAAATAGTATGTATAGTAATAAAACGTAAATTGGCACGTAACCATGGCGGTATTTTGGTGGTGTGAGAAGTTAATTCAGTCTGGCTCAGTCTGTTTACTGGCACTCCCAACAGGCACGCTTCTGCTAATGTAGCAGTTAGTAAATGTAGGCCCTACTGTGCCGACAATATGCCAGGGAAGTGCAGCTTCAATAATATATCAGGGCTCGAAATTAACTTTTTTACTTCGTAGCACTGGTGCAACTTCAAAAAGTTGGGAGCACCCACCAAAATGTAAGGAGCACCAACAATATATACAATAGATTTTTTATTGATAAAAAACGACAATATAACAGTACGGTTTACAAGTAACAGTTAAACTGTCACGCATAAAATGTGTCGACTCTTCAAGGAATTGCGTGTTATGCATTCAAACGACAAAGAGCTTCTCGTCACATTAATGCCGCTAATTAAATCAACCGCCAGTAAACTGCATCGGAGAAATTAGCTGTTTCAATAAAACATTAAGTTAACGTTTCAAAAAAAATGCCGTAATCGTTCGCTTCAACTTTTCAGCTTTCGATAACGCTAATAAATTGAACATAAACTTTTGTCTTCAGGTAACATTAGTTAACGGGTTAGCTCTTTGTGTCGCGTGACATTGGAGTGCAGCGAAAGGGAGTGATTGAAGGCTAATATTAACCAATTTAAACTCAGCATTAAAGGTAAGAATGTCAAGCTCACGATTGGTTAGAAGGGTTACCGTCAGCCCCCAAGGCACATACTGAGTGTACTAACTAGCGAATGTACAGGGAAAGACGTTCGCCTGGAAAAACTGACAAAAATGTTAAACGATTCGAATTAAAATATGAGAGAATGTATCTAAGTGTGTCTGTCTGGTGTTTATTTGTTTTAGAGAGGCACCATATGTTTCAGATGCAGACCTAATTTTACTTAGTGTTACAATAAATCATTTTAAATTGTCCCGCTGAGATAAAGTCATTTGTTTTGGTCATGGATATTCAGTTAAAGGTTGTGGAGAAGTCATGGAAAAGTCATTGAAAATCATTGGTGAAAAAGTGTATGAACCCTGTAGATATCTTAAATTAGCTCTTTGACTAATCATAAACCAGTTACAGATACCTGTAATGTGAATCTGGTCAGGCTATTAAATGTTTGCGACACAACTCCTTAATTAGCACTAAACAGGTGCAGAAAACGAACTAAGATTGGGGGAACTGGCGCCCTGTAGTGTGACGGTTGGATTCAGGTAGAGTTGTTGTTTCCCAAAAATATATAAAAATAATTGGCACCCCTAAAGATTCTTATGAATAAAATAAAATCAAACGAAATCTACATCAATATTAAGAGAAACTCTTGTGGCCTTCCATGGCTTCCTGTTTCACTGGAGGATTAAAATGAGAACCTGCTTGTGAGACCCATTTTTCATCTTTGCCGCAGAGAAAGACAAAGAATTGACGAACGAAATGAAAATGGTTGCTGACCTTTGAAAATCAGGCAGTTGATCAAAAATAAACTGAAGATGCTAGTTACTACTGTGAGGGCAATAATGAAGTTTAGAACACCCGGATGGCAGCATGGTGGTGTGTGTGGAGTTTGCATATTCTCATCCCATGTCTGCATGGGTTTTCTCCCACGGTCCAAAGACATGCAGGTTAAGCTAATTGGAGACACTAAAGTGTTTGAATGTATGAGTGTGTAAGTGCATGGTGTGTGTGCCCTGTGATGGACTGGTGACCTGTTCAGGGTTTTTTCCTGCCTCTTTGCCCAATGCATGCTGGGAGAGGCTCCAGTCCCTCTCACAACCATGTCCAGGAATATGATGTAGGATGGATTTAAGGATGCATATACTGAAAAGGAAAATACGGTGGTGGATCTTTAATGTTATGGGGCTACTTTGCTTACACTGGTCCTGGGGCCCTTGTTAAGGAAAGCAGCATCGTGAACTCTACCCAAGTACCAGGACAATTCAGCCCTAAACCTGACTGCCTCTGTCAGCAGACTGAAACTAGTGGATCTTTCAGCAAGACAATGATTCCAAATTCACGTTAAAATCCACAAATAAAAAGGTTAATGAAGCATCATTGTGCAATGGCTACAACAGTCTAAAGACTGCTGAAACTCCCTGAAAACCTGTGACTCAATTGAACAGCACAGCCCATAAACACGGATCAACAAAGACATCAGGATCTGGAAAGATTGTGGGTGGAGGAAGAGTCTAAGATCCCTCCCAAAGTGTTATTTGGTCTTATAAGACGTTATGTAAAAAGACTCAGTGCCATTATCCCTGCGAGGGGAGGGTGCACACAGTACCAAATACAGGGGTGCCAATAGATGTGATGCACAATTTTTGTAAAGAAATGTGAGAAATGTGTCATTTTGGTAGTTTCCATTATATCATTAAATATATTCCATATGTTGGACAATGAAAATATACCTCAGCACTGGTACTCCTTATATTGAACGGTCTTAGTAATTGTTATCATGGGTGCAGAATATTTTGGAAGGATTTGTATTACTGTACAAGTTTATGGCTCAGTTAAATTCCAGATTTGTCGCTGTCTGTTCTATGAGATTTGATGTATGTGTGTGTGTGTGTGTGTGTGTTATAACAAATTCAAACCAATTTAAACAGAATGAACACGCTATATTTATGGGAATCTAATCGAACGGAATTTATATATTACAACAGAGGCAACCAAACAACAAACAAACAACAAAAAAAAAAACAACAAAATAACGATATGACAAGTATTTGATCAGGAAAACATAAACCCAGGTACAATCATTACTCAACTGGCAATGTGAAATAGTAACTGATTGTCCATTGAATAACGGGTTGTTGGGTCCACGGGGAGTTCCAAAAAAAGAAACACAAACCGAAAAGGGCCAAAATAAAAGCCCCAAAAACCAAAAAAGGCTGGGGGGAAAATTTTCTTCCCCCTCCAAAAAACAAAAATTACTATTCAAAAGGAACAAAAAAAAAAACCCCCAAAAAACTTGGCTCACCCTCCTATGCAGAAGAGAATTTTTAAAAAGGGTTCAAAACGGGATTTTTTTCTTTGGAGCTGGGAACAAAGGTTGAAAAAATACAACCCAAAAAAAAACGCCAACAAATCGGGGGTTTTTTGATTATTTTTCACCCCCCTTTCCCCTTTTTCTGTTGCCCCTTTTCCCCCCAAATTTTTTTTAAAAAAACCCAGGGGGCCCCCGGGCACCACCGGGTTTGTTTTTTTGGGGCCCCAAATTTAAAAGGGGGCCCGGAAAACAAATTAATACTTAAAAGGACTCATTATCGATACATACTTGGTATATCAGGACAAAATGACAATAACATAATAGGGGCCCAAATATTTTAATCCCCCAAATTTTAATTTAATTACCCTTTTGTTTACCGTTTACTTTTTGGCCCCATTTTTATTATTATGTTTGGCTTTATCATTTTTTTTCTTGTGTGTATTTACAGGCCCCAAAATTTGGGTCAAAACCCCAAATTTGAATTTTTTTGGGTGTGTTCAGGTGTCCTGAGGGGGGGGCGTTTTTTTTAAAATGAGTTCCCAGGGAGCCCGAGACTAAAAGGGAAACCCCCCCCCCTTCAGAAAGGGGTAAAAATGCATGAATCAGAAGAATGTGGATTTAAAAAGGGCAGTGGGATGAGTTTCTGGGCTCTGTCTCCATGTGCTGTGAGTTGAGCTGCAATTGGGGAGGATGATTTTTCGGGGGCCTTTCCATGTGCTGTGAGTTAGAGCTGAAAAAAAGGGGGAAAATGGGGGAACTAAGCTCCCCCATTTGTGAGTTAGAGCTGCAGTAAGAGAATGAGTTTAACTAAAGTGGGTCTCCAGGGCGTGAGTTAGAGCTGCATTTAAGAGGAGATTTAACTGGAAGTCTTCCATGTGCGGGAGTTAGAGCTCTGGGGAGATTTTAAAGGGGGATGTCCTCCATGTACTGTGATTAGAGCTGCAGTAAGAGTAGGGGCTGGAAGCCGGGTTCCATGTGGGTGTGAGTTAGGCCAAAGCGTGAGTTTAACTGGAAGTTTTTTTCCCCCTTGCGGATTGGGAGCTGAAAAAAGGGGATGTTTTAATTGAACCCCTTTCTCATGTCCCAGGAGCTTGGAAAAGGATGATTTTTAATAAGTTCTGTCCTGTGTAAGGGGTTAGAGCTGAAAAACAGTTTTAAACCCCGAAGCTCTGTCTCCATGTGGTGGGTTTAAAAGGGGGCAAAAAGAAGATGAGTTTTACTGGAAGCCTGTTCCCCTGTTTGTTCACAGGGCCCAGGTAGAAGGGGGCGGGGCCCCCCAAAATTTTTCTGTTATAAAGGGGGCCCATTCAATTTTTCCCCCAACCCATTAGAGGAGAGTTCAAGGTGATCAAAGGTAAAAACAAGTTTAACTGACACTAGGGGAAAAAAATTTTAAATCATTTATTTTTGGTTTGGGGGGTTAGAAAAATTCTCCAACATGTTTTTTAACTCATTTTAAAGTGTAAGGGGGGGTTTTTTATATCACATTTGGATGTGCTGTATTGGTAAAGGATGAGTTTAACTGAAGCTCTGTCTCCATGTGTTGTGAGTTGGAGTGCATAAGAAGATGGTTTAAGGGAAGTTCTGTCTCCATGTTTTGGAGTTAGACCCGCAGTAAGACGATGAGTTTAACGGAACCGGGTCTCCGGGGGGGAGTTAAGCGCAGAAGAAGTTTTGAGTTTTATAAGCCTGTCTCCATGTTTTTCCCCAAAGGGTCCGGGTGGGGGGAAAACCTGCCCAGCGTCGTCAAAAATGATCATTCAATGCTTCACCCAATTCACTTCAGAGGAGAGTTCACAGGTGATCAAAGGTAATAAAAAAAGTTAACTTGACACTACGGTTGAATAAAACTTAAATCCATGGCTTTTTTGGTTTAGTGGGGTGATGATGCACATTCTCGCAACATGTGTGTATTAACTTTTTTAAAGGGTTTATGATTTTTTTATATCACATTGGGGGGGCCGGAGTTAGATTTGAGTAAGAGGATGAGTTTAATAAAGCTCGGGGCCCCCAGGGCTGTGAGTTGAGGGGAAGTAAGGGTTTTTAAAGGGGGAGTTTGTCTCCTTTTGGGGCATTAGAGCTGCAGTAAGAGGATGAGTTTAACTGAAGCTCTGTCTCCAGGGCTGTCAGTTATAGTTGAAAAAAAGGGGGTGAAAACCCCAAGAACCCTTTTTCCTGGGCCCGGGTGTTAGACCCGATAAAAAATTTCTAAGTTGTGTCCAAATTTCAAAAAGGATTCTTTTCTCGGGGGATTTAAGTCGTGATAAATGAGTGCAGAAAAATTTTCCAAAAACAGGAATGAATATTCTTTTCCTATTTTAATATTTGATGTTAATAGTATCAGGATCAGATTTTAAAAATCTAATCAGGCTTTTTAAGTTGTAGAGGCTCTGGCCCCTCTTTGGCTCACAATAGACCGGTTTTTTTGGGGTCCATAAAAAAAAGGGAAAGGGGTGACCCAAAAAAGAATTTTTAAAAATTCAAACTTTTTGAAGGGAGTAATAATATAGGAAAAATTTTTCAAAAACTCCTTGGGGGCGTAAATAACGCCCTTTAATAATTAAAACAGAAAAAAAAAAATAAAAAATTAAATAAATAAATCAATAATAATAATAATAATAATAATAATTAAAAAATATTTTAAAAAAAGATATGAATACAAAAAGAAGAAATAAAGAGAAGGGTTTAAAAAAAACAAAAAGCAAAAAAAAATTTGTAAATCCTAATATGTCCTAAAAAAAAGTTTTAGGATGCAGTGAACCTATGAAAAAAATACAATAACTACAAAAAAGACGAAAAAAAATAAAAATAAAACCCCGCGGGAAGGTGCTGCAGTGCATAGAGGTAAAGGTGCTTGTGCTTGAGGTGAAAATACTATTGGGGCAGTTGTCCTGGGGGAAAAAAACACTGATGTCCTGAGGGGAAAAGCCCCCTTTAAATCTCCAAAAAAGGGTCCTTGGCTGCGTAGGCGTTGCCTACCACAGCAGCTAAAAAGCCCTTTTTTAAGGGGAAAAAGTCCTTTCAATCCTCCCTTTTCTCTGCTTCCCCCCCTGGGGTACAGGGGCCTAGAGTGGGGGAGGGTTCCCCCAGGAGGGTAGCTACCACCCCCCTCTGCAGGGCCCCCGGCCCCGAGAGGAGCATTTTTCCCCTGCTTTAGCCCCAGGTTTTCCCCAAAATTTCAGAGGAAGGTTTTCAGGATTTTTGGAGATTTAACTTCCCCCGCTGTCCGGGGGATACGGGGGCCCCCTTTCCCTTTTCCCCCCACAGGGCCCATGTGCAGTGTCCATTCACCCCCCATGGGGCCCGGGGATTTAAAAATTCTCCCCCTCCTACTGGTGACCCATTGTTTGTGGGGGTGGGGTCCTCACCGCTTTTCCCCAGAAGTCCACCACCCCCTGGTTTTGTGACGTCGAAGGGGTTTTCCTGGCCCAAAGGAGGGGTCTGCCCCCTGAGATAGGCCTTCCGCCGGGGATGGGGCCACCAACGTGTGTCAGAAATTGATGATGGTTTGGGGCCCAAACCTTCACATCTTTTAAACGGGTACAGCAGAGGGCTCCACACACCCCGGGGGGGCCCTCCAGTTGAGGGTGGGGGGTTTGAGGTGTGTTTACCCACTCTAACCACCGGGGGTCTGGCACAGAAACCATATCCAGGCAAAACGAGGTGTTCGTCCCCGGGTCAGTCAGTTTAGGGTCGGGGGGACTGCGGTTTGAAAGCTGAGCTGAAATCAATAACGGCAATCTTAAATAGCCCCCTGTTGTCGAGAGAGAGAGGGAAGGAACCTGACACCGACGCCGTGGATCTTTTGGGGGCGGTAAGCAAACTGCAGAGGGTCCAAGGGGGAAGAGAGGAGCAGATGTGCCCCCTTGACTAGCCTCCAAAGCACTTCGCCACCACCGAGCGATAGTCAACACTCTTGAAGATGTGGGGACCACGGACTGGGCCGGGGAGAGGGATTAGGGGAAAAAGGAGCCAGGAGATTAGCGCAGGTCTTGAGGATTTGTCCGGAGATTCTGTCTGACCCTCCTGCTTTCCTGGTGTCCACCCGTTTCAAGGCTCCCCTCACATAGTGCTCTGACAGGACAAGTGAGCTTGCAGCTCCAGGGGGGGAACTCGTGTTATACATGCTAACTGTGCTAGTTGTTAGCATTGTTAACCTTGAAACGTGCATAAAGAGAGTTCAGCTTGTCTGCCAGAGTAGTGTCAGCTCTCACCATAGGAGGACGCCTGCCCTTATGGTCTGTAATGTCCCATAGTCCTTGTCACACGTGTCGGGTGTCTTGCTGCTGCAAATCCACTCTGTCCTTGTAGTGATGCTTTGCATCCTTGATTGCTCGCCTCAGCCTGTAGGACACCGCCTTGTGCTCCGTCATGTCCCCAGACACCAGTCCCGCGTTATGGGCAGTGGTGCATTACATTACATTACAGGCATTTAGCAGACTTATAGTGTAAGTCGCTCTTATCCGGAGCGACTTACACAACTTTTTACATAGCATTTTACATTGTATCCATTTATACAGCTGGATATATATACTGAAGCAATGCAGGTTAAGTACCTTGCTCAAGGGTACAACGGCAGTGTTCTTACCCAGAACGACCCGACCTTTCGGTTAAAGCCCATTCCTTCCCACTGAGCCACACTCCGTCCATGCGTCAGAGCAACGCGAGGATCTGTCACCCCCCGGTTTCTGTTAGCACTTAATTTCACCTAGGAACTTTGTCCACCACCGTTGAGAAGCGGTACCACTTCTGTAAACACGTTGAGTTGTTGGTACCAGAAATGTTGCCAAGAAAAATAGTGACTCGCCAGGTAGAAGAATCCGAAGTTGTGTTTAAAATCAGGAAGCTTTATTATACAGAAAGCGCAAAGGGATTACACAAAAATGTCCAATTAACTGTTTGAGTTTGTGGAGTTTATACAGTTACTTTTTAAAATATTCAAATTTTGCGCAGAATCCGATGAACTCTGATTGGTTGTTTTTTTACAGAGTTGCCCTATAGGCGCAATTTCTACCACTGTGTCTTTTGGTTGTCTTTGTAAAACAATGGGACTCTCACATGCACGTGAGGTTTTGAATACACAAATCTGTCTGTCTTGACAAATTTCTTTCCTAACAGTCCCTCCTTTTGACACAAAATTCATGTTAGCAATTTTACAGTTACATTTATTTAGTCAGTTCAGGTGAGGCGAAAACCTGTCAAAACCTGTGTTAGGAAAACTTCAGGCAAAATTTTCCCCACGTCCCCTTTTTCGGGCGAAAGATGTACTCCAAGAACATAACTTGTAAAGAAAAAATCCTTCTGTTGCTGGCTGGGGTGGATAGTGACATTTTTGGTAGGGAAGGTCTTCAAGGCTTGGTGGGATTTCTTGCAATTTACTCCCTGGTTTGCAAACATGGTCTTGGAGGGGGTGGGCCCCGGGGGGTGTCTGGGAGTTCCTTCCGGATATGGGAAAAAAAGAATACCATGTGAGGCATTATCAAGTACCCGTTGGAGGTGATAGGTAGGCATCATTGGAACCCAAAATACAGAATGTGGTATTAATCCACGACATAGCACCCAGTCTTATTTGCATGTTTGGCTGTCTGGAACTAATTGCATGAAATTTTTTGCCCACAGCACTTACTCCCCCCCCAAAAACTGTGTTTAAAAATTTAAAAAAAAAAATTAAAATTTTTTGGGAGATAAACTTGAATCCCCAAATTTTGGGGTTTTTTTGGAAAAAAATTGGGGAAACGTTGACCGGGTTTTTTGGGGCGCAGTCCCCGGGGGCGGGAGTTCTTCAGGTTTTTTGAGGTCTTCGGGGTGATGGGCAGGGTTTTCCCCCGGGGGTTGGTGGATCCCCCCCGGGGGGCCTTCTCGGGTCTCAGAGGTTATAAAGGGGGGTTTGGCCCTTATCGGGGGTTTGGGAAAAATCTGGTGAGGGGGCCCCTTCTAACCCATTGCCCGGGGTTTATTTCTTTTTTTTGCCCCCCCCCCTTTGTTTATTTTTGATTTTGAATGAAAAAAGCCGGGGGGTTGGGTTTTTTTACCCTTCATTAAAATTTTAAATTTTAGAAAATGATCTCCCCCTATAAGAGAGCCCCCCCGACCCCTTAAAAAAGGGGGGGTGGGTGACAGGGCCCCCGCCAGTACTGTTTTGGGAAAGTTCATTTTTGGGCATTAGGGGGGCCTCATCGCCATGAGCAGCTGGGGGGCCTTGGCCCCCTTTCCCCCCCTTTGGCCCCCAACACCCTTTTTCAGTTTTTTTTCCGGGTTTTAATTTTTTTTTCCCCAAAGACCTGAATTTTTAAAAGGGGAAGGGGGTGGAATTTTGTTTGTTTCCCCGGTACAACATACCTTTTTCCCATTACTTTACCGGGTAAGGGGGCCCCCTTTGGGCTAGTTATGTGAGGGAAGGCCCCAGGGGGGAAAAATTTTAGATATTTTTTTCCCCCTGGTTCTTTTGCACACTACAGGAAACTTTTCCCCCGCGTGTGAAGTGGTTATGAAAACCCAGACAGTGTTCTTTCCATGGCTTTTTAAAAGGGGGGGCCCAAAGAAATCCATCGGGGTTTCAAAAGGGGCCCGTGGGCCCGGGGGTGGGTTTCATCATTACTTTTATTTTTGGCCCCTTTATTGCTTTTGCAAAAATGATGAAACCCCAAAAAATTTCCTTCATTTTTTTAATTTAGAAAAACCCCCCAAAAAAGAATAAAACAGGGGGATTGTTTTTTTCCCTTGTGAATAAATTTTACTTCAAAAAAGAAGAAAATTCGAGGGCAACTTTTTTTGTGTGCCAAATTTGTCATCATTAAAGTGCATGCATTTTCAATCCCGTCCATTTTTGGCTTTTTTACAGGCACCCTTTGTGTTTAGCTATGTCAATGTTAGTTGGCCCCCATGTCAATGCGAAATTTTTAAAAAAGGGGAGGGAGTAAATTTAAACTGGTTTTTGGGAGCTTCATCTCCCCCGTGGTTACCCAACCCGATTGCATCTTGCCCTTTTTTGGGGGCGCTTTCACTTTTTACAACTGCTAGTTTGTTTGGAAAATTTGAGGTTAGAGATTTGAACAACCCCCTTTTTTTATGGGGTACCTGTGGGTAAAAACCCCCGGTTTTAAAAAGAACCAAAAAATCATGGACAACACCAAATGCATACCTGGAATCAGTGTATATAGTAAGTCGTTTCCCAGCCCAACTCACAGGCATGGGGGGCAACAAGTTCAGCCACCTGGTGAATCTGAACTTGGGGAAAAGGGGGCCGTGCCCTTTTGACCAGAAAACACAAAACGCATATCCTGAAGGGGGGGCCCCATTGTAAAAACGAGATCCAAAAAACAAAAATTTGAAATCATTGTCAGAAAGAGGTGTTTCAGAGATGTCTGAATTGGATGGGGGATCTGGAGACAATGGGGACTCATGTGGCTCCCCGCCCCCCCGACAGGGGAGAGTGGCTGGGTTTAAAAAGGGGAGTGGGGTGAGGGGGTAAGGGACTAACAAAATGGTTCCCCCAGTCCACCCCCCCTTTTTGGGGAAAAAAGAGAGAAAAAGGCCTTGGGGTTTTTTTTGTTATGCACAGCATGGGGGCATTGACAGAGAGTGGGCTCCTGGAGTTTAAAAAGGGAGACCCTTTTTTTCTGTGGCGGAGCCTGCACTTCCTGGCAAGGGAAAGACCAAAACAAACGGGGGAAAGTAAGCAACGGGGGGGCCCTTTCCCGGGGTAAAACGGCTGTCATGTGGCCTTGTTTCACAGCACCCAAGAAAAACGGGAGGTCAGAAAAGGGAAAAAAAAAGGGGGGGGAAATGGGGGAAATTTTAGAGTGTTTAAAGAAAAGTTTTAAAACTCCCGGGTTTTCCAACGGTCTCCAATGGGCGGGGGGAGCCCCCCTTTTAAAAAAACATTGATTGGGTTGCAAAACAGAAAAGTCAGGGGGGTTTGGGCTCGAAGTTAAAAAATCCGAAACTTACGAAAAACACGGACAGTGCGGGGGCCGGGGCAGGGGGGCAATAGCAGTTCCCCCCCGGGCAACAGTGAGTTTCTTAGCCCTGGGATAGGTAAAGCCCAAATACTGGACAGCCTTTTTCATTTGGGCCCTTTGGGGGTTTTTTCATTGTATTTTTCCCCCCAAAAAATTTAAAAGCCCCAGAGCCCGGGGAAAAAAAAAGACAGGGTGAAGAAGCCAAAAGAATATACCCAAAATATTGGAGGCATTTTCCTTCATACTGGACCATGAAAAAATTCAGAACCCCCCGCCCAAGGTGGGGGTATGAAAGCCCTGAGGCATGCTTTCCATGTGGGGTTTTTTTTTGGGGAAAGGGAAAAACCCAAAAACCCTTTTAGTTTTCAGCAAAGGAGGGGGCCCCCCAAAATTGGAATGTTATCACAGAAAAATACAGTGACTAGGGGTTTATATCAGCAAAACAGCGTGTTTTCAGAAACAATTGGAGCAAGTTTTGTCTGCAGCAGCTTTAATTTCCTGTAATCAATTGTCAGGGGATGAGCCATCTGGTTTTTTCACGGGGAGACGGGGAAAAGGGGGGAAAACCCCCTGGCTCAATGACCTCCTGTGAAAGCAAGGACTGAATGATTGAGCCAACTGCTTGAGCAGCTTGGGGTTTTAAACGGGTATTCCCACAGGTGGGGGGATGTCCCTCCCCTTCGGGGGGTAAGGGGCGGGCCCCCCAAAAATCCAGTTTTTGCAAAACCAGCATGGGAATGTTGCAATAAATTTTGGGAAGGGTTAGTCCCCCCGGAATGGACAATAGGTGTTGCAACAGATGCTATAGCAGTAGGGGAAAGAGCAGCTTTAAAAGTTTTTCCTTTTAAAAGGCCCCAAACTGAAAAAACCATAGGCGAGTATGCAAAATAGCTTCAGAACTTGCCGTCAGAAACCAGGAGGGGACCTTCTGCAGCCCCACAAATAAAAAAAGATTGGTAAATTAACATTATTGGATTCCAAAACGGGGAAAGGTTTTATATTGGGGGCAAAAATTTCCCCCAAACCACAAGATCAATGGAATGTTTTTAAAAAGGAGGGTAGGTCAGTGATAAAAACCGAAGCCCAGACAATTTAGCAATCCCGGGCCCGGGCCCCCACCCCCCAAGAAAGGGCTAAAGGGGGGGGGAAATATCCCCAAAAGGGGGGGTAATTTTTGGCTTTTCAAACTGTTTAAATGGCGAAATTTTTTGGGTTTTAAATGCCCCGATTTCATTGGAGCGGGGGCCAAAAGGGCCCCCTTTTTTCCTGGGGGCGTTTTTCCCGGGGGGGTTTTCCTTTTTAGGGCGGTTTTTTTGGGGGGGCCCCCCATGTCCCTTTCCCAAAAAAAACTTTTTTCTGCTTTTTTTGGGGGGTGTTCCCCCTTTTTATAGTCCCCCCCCTTTCATCGATCCGTGTTGGCCCGTTTTCCCACAATTATCGACTTCAGGGGTTTTGGGGAAAAGCGCAAGGGGGTGAAAAATTGAACTTTTTTCCCCCTATCTGTTCCCCAATCGGGGCCACAACAATGTCACTAAACGATTACCCGGTGTATCCCCTTTTTGGGCCCCTTTTCTAAAAGGGGGAGCCTCTCCCGTAATTTTTTTTAAAAAAAACCCATGTTCTTTTGGGGTAGGAAGCCCGGTTTTAAAAGCTTAAAATTCCGATCTATTCAGCAAAGGGGTTTTTTTGATTTACTGGTGAAACAATGCCATTTTGGCGCCCTTTTTCCTAAAGCAGCTTACATTTTCCAAAAACCGTAATCGTTTTTGAAAATTTTTTAATTTCCCCCCGCCAGATCCCAGGGGTTTCCGCCCGGGGAAATTTTGGGTTTAATTTTTTTGGGAAAATGGACTTTTTGCACGCACAACTGAAAACATGTCTAGAGGGGGTAGAGACATGCTAGCTGTAGTTTTTTGTTGTCCCAAAACGGAAATTGTGTTTGGATTAAGTTTGGGGAACCTTTTTAAAAAAGTCCTTTTGATTTTTTTAAAAAACGGGGATCAACATGCGTCGTTTTTCATTTCCCCCCAAATTTTAGTAACCATAGGTGCCAGGGCCCGCTTTTTCCCCTTTTTTAAAATACATTTGGGGATAGTGTAAAACTTTTTAAAGGGGAAAAAGGGGAAAACCTTTTTTTTAGTTCCGGGGAAAAGCACGAAAACCCCTGGGGGGCCGGGCAGAGTGTTGCCGGGTTCTCAAGAGATTCATTTTTTAGAGACCAGCTAATTTCTATTTTTTGCTTGAGCCATTATACATTTTGTCAATTTTTTACATGCCCGTAAAGTAAAAAGGGGACCGGGTCCCATTCTTTTTTTTTTTCCCCCCAAATTCAAAAAAAAGGGAAAACCGGGGGTTCCTTGGGGTCCCAGCCATTTTATATCCCCCTTTTTTTTTTATTTTTTTTGGCAGATATGTGGTTATACTCCTTTTATTTCCTTGTTTGGGGTTTTTCCCCAATAACTTTTTGGGGAATAAGTTCGCCCCTTTTAAAAAGCACGTTACGGGCCCAATAGGTTACTAAAGACAACCAAACGAAACAATAAAAACTAAGGGGCCAATTTAAAAAAAAACCCAAAAAGCCCAAAAATTTGGGGTCCCCACCCCTCCGACCTGAAAAAGAAAACAGCTCCGGGGAAACCCTTTTTTCCCCGGGGCCCCGGGGGGCCCCGACTGACTCCCCCTTTAAAAAGAACAAACAAAGATGCTTTTTTCGCCCCGTTGTGGGGACACACTGTTAAAACCCCCGTGAATTTAGCCTGATTCCACTTTCCATAGGGGGTGATAAAAACAGGGAAAAGGGGTTTAAATTACACGGCCTATATAAGGGGAGCACTGGAAAATTCAGCCCCTTTTTTAACAAAAAAATCGTGTAACGTACACGCTTTTTAAAAAAGCATTTTTTGGCACAAACAACTGTTTTTACCCCGGGGTAAGATTTTCGTTTTCCACCAGGGGAGCCCCTCCCAAATTAAAGTTTGCCCCCCAATCGCCCCCCAAAAGGGGAGAAAACCCCTTTTTTCATTTTTCCGGGAAAAAAAAATTTTTTGGGGAAAAAAAACCCCCCCGCTCGGGGCGCCAAATTGTTGGTAACCAGAAATGTTCCAAAAAACAAAGTGACCGTTTCCCAGGAAAAAGATCCGGTTAGTGTTTAAAATCAGGAAATTTATTATAAAAACCGGCAAAGGGATTCAAAAAAATGTCCAATTCAACTGTTTGTTTTTTGGGGGTTTACAGTTACATTTAAAAAATTCAAATTTTGCGGAATACAGCATGAACCTTTTTTTGTTTGTTATACAGATGCCCTATAGGCTGCAATTTCTACCATTGTTATTTTGTTTTTTTAAAAAGGGCGGACTCTACGCCGTGAGGTTTTGGAACACAAATTTCTTTTCCCCCCACAGCACAAACTTTCTGTATCCAACAACGTATCAGAGGGGGGCTGGAACCCCGGCCCCCGCCCGCCCCGCCGGGCCCTGAGAGTGGCCCCGATTCGGTCCAGCGCTTGACTCTCGGGGACACCACCTCTTCCCGCCTTCCTTTTTTGTATTCGACGGAAGATGGGGCTTTCCGTTTCCCCCAAAAAGAGGGGAGAGAGGAGCTTAGCCCCCCTGAAGGGGTGAATAGCAGTGATCAAAATCTTGCCCTTTTTTTGGGAGGACATTTAAAGGGGGTTTTGGGGAAAAGTTTGCATAATTTTTTTGGGGTTTAAATTTTTTTAAAATCCCCTGCCACGATAGGGGCATCTGGGGTTTTCTGACCCCACTTAGTCCGTAAAACCCCAAAACCTTTCGGGGCCCGGGGCGGGTGGAATGTAAAGGGCCCCATGATCACTGGGGAAAAAACCCCCCCAAAGGGAGAATGGACAATGAGCAGAAGTAAAAGTTTGGTTTGTATAGTTTGGGGACCGTTTGTAAGTTAGTTTTTAAAATGTATTGCATTGAGAAATTTAAATTTTAGAACAACTAAATTTTTCCGGGACATTGTGATTTATCACAAAAGTGTCCCTAAAAACAAAAACCCAGGAGGTTGCATTTGAATATAGGCTTTAGACCCTGATGTTGTTTCCCCGGTTTTTTTTTTGGGTTTTACCTTCCTACAAGAGAAAA